>NW_005843123.1:180752-190901 GCF_000455745.1 Alligator sinensis | reverse complement strand
TCCCAATCCCCCCCTTCCCCTCCCACTCTCTTCAGCATCCTTTCTACACTGGTACTCATTGGCATCACCCCAACTCTTACCCCTTCTCTCCAAAAAGGTTTTGCCCAGGGTGCAAGCCCTGCATATTATGCTTCTTTTTCTACCCTTTCTCCACCACAAGAAAGTTTCACCGTTTAAATGGGTGATCATGTAGAAGCTGTGACGTACCCATCACAAGTTGCTATGAGCCTAACCTTTCTGGGGAAAACCATGCTTATTTGCACTTGTGCTACTCATGCATTACAACATCTTACTCCCCTATCCAATAATTTGCTTTCTTTCAAACACTAACCTGCCCTAACAAAAACCCCATGGCACTATAATATAAAAATAGCAAGCATATAAACTTGTTTGAAAATGATGAGAACATCAAGCCCCAGTAGAGCAACTAAAGCTGACTAAAGCTGGGTGCTGGTTTACAGGGTACAGCACAATAGCTTCCCCTCACCTTTGTGGTGCTCAGGCAATCCCTACCACCCACTCAGTGCAGGGCACAAAAATTGCTAGTGACACCTCTGCCAAGTCCCATCTGTTTTAAACACCTGTCCTGGGTATCCCTTTAGTTTGGTTAAATGAACACTTTTGTCCTGTTTTAAGCGGGATGCCTAGGAGAGGTGTTTAAATTAGAACTGTCCCAGAGAGAATAGGACTGTCTCCTTCCTCCCACTCTCATTCTCCAGCACTCAGCTCCCACTTCTGATGCATGCAGCTGAGACTAGAGCTTAGAGACAGCTGATCATGTCAGAAAGCAAGGGAGGAAAGTGAAGTGGCCCTGTTTGAAAGGAGAAAAATATGATCACCCTACACTTAACTTACTAAAAAACTGCCACTCCGATCAGGGGTTTGCAGCATTTTGTGGCGATAGGCAAGAATGACCCAGCTTGGGGCCAAGGCAGGCCAGCACAAGAACCCAGCCACTACCAGCATGACACTTTCTCCCTACTGCCCGGCTGCAGTACACTATACGTGAAACTCCTCACCTCCTGGTTGATCTCACAGCACCCCGAGAATCACTGGCCTAGACATTATGGCTCAAGGACTTCTGCTCTAAGAGCCATCTGCTTCACTGTGACTTCAGTGTCTTCTGTCCCCTAGAAAAGGGGAAGCCAGGACGTAGTTCTCTGAGGGGGCCACAAATAACCAGGAGCCTCAGGGATCAAAAGTCTGCATCTCAGAGTCCAAGGATCCAGGGCCAACTTTCTCTAAAAGTTAATGTCTCAGCTGGCCTCAGGAGGTACTCCAAGATATTGTGTTAAGGCTGAGGGTTGCAAGTAAGTGCTCTCTTGGGCCCGTAATATTATGACTAGCCCCTTCAGATCTGGGTTGGGGATCTCTGTGCAGCACTGCATTATGTTGTGTGAATGTGATCTCAGAGCACTAAGTCTAGGGTGGAATTCTGTTCCCTCTTAAGTGACCAGCTTTGGTCATCTACATGGCATTTCTGGTCAGCTAAGTGCCAAAAATGCCACTTGTGCCCCAGGTAGGAATTCTGTTCCTGCCTGCATAGCCTGTGCATGTGGATGACAATATACATTTGCAGACTGGACATGCACAGTAAGCTATGCATTAGCTGCCTACATTGCCAGACACATATGCATGTCTCTTAGGGACACACAGTGCTTCCAAGGCCCCAAAACACAGTAAACCAAAACATATACCTAGCAGGATTTAGATGCAGAAACATGCTTCTATCTTTTGCCTCCAGATGCTGAGGAGTTAGGAGTTAGAGCATTCACTAGGTAAGCCAGGAGGACCTGAATACTAAGGCTCCCCATAACCCAGAAGGCTTTGAACCTGGGTTTACTGACTTGCCAGCACAGCACCATGCCATAGATTAGGCAATACCTGTGCAATTCTCCCACACATCTTTTGAACCTTAACCACTGGGCAGCCATGAGAGGGAACAATGTGGGACCAGGAGGAAGAGTACAAACCAAATCATGTGGGAGATGGTTATTGGCCTATAAGGGTGGAGAGTTATGTGTTCTAGTCCAGCATTTCTCAGCCCATGGGGCACAAGAATATATGAAGGGGTTGCTAACGAAAAAGCATGGAAAACCACAGATTTTCTCCTTTAAAGGAGAAAAAGGCGGGAAACCACAAGTTTCCCCTTGCAGGCTGGCAGAGTTCCAAGGGCTGCTGGAAGCGGGAGGAGGACAATCAGGCAGGGGATGCCACATGCATGTGCACATGCACATACGTGCAAGGTAGCCAGGCAGTGTAGAGAGAAGCTCCCCACAGGTAAGTCTATGAGGCAGGGTAGGGCAGGTTGCAGGGGGACCACAGACAATACACTGGGGAGGCACAGGCAACACATCGGGGGGGCACATGCCTCCTCAGATATGTATGCCCACACTGAGCATGGGGCTGCAGCCTGGCCTGACCAGCACAAGCAGGGGCTGCCTCTGCAGCCCAGCAGACAGGACCTGAACCAGGGTATAGAGACTTGTTGCTGCTGCTGTCACCACCAGGACCCCTGCTCCAGCCATGCTAGCCACGCTGCCAGCAGCACGAGAAGTAATGAATGGAGGGAGACGTTTCCTTCACCTCCTCCCACCACCACTGCAGGCTACAGCTCTACCCCAGAGGGGAGGGGAGGTGGGGGCAGCACCGGCATCCTGAGGGGAATGGTGGCAGCCAGGCCATGGAAGCGAGACTGAGGGGGTGGAGCTGCGGCCCAGCATGCACATAGCTGGCAGTGGGAGGAAGTGATGGCAGCACAGCTTCCCCCTTCCTCCCCCATCTGTTACTCTTCGCACTGCTAGTGGCACAGCTGGTGCAAGGATCCCAGTGGTAGCAGTGGCAGTAGCAAGGCTTGACGCCCCTCTCTGGGCCACAGAGGGAGCTCGTGCCCATGCAGGTCCAGCCAGACTGCAGTCTCATGCCTGCTGTGGGCACACCATCTCCCTTCCCCACACTCCCACCCTCTGCCCCACACACTAGGGAGCTGGGACCAGGAGACAGCATCTCAGGAATGAGGGGTACCAGCAGTTTGTACAATGATGAATGTCACTTGGGAGTAATGGAGGGTCACACATTGATATTGATGTTAATGTTTTCCTCTTGATGTTGATTTCTGTCTTTAAAATTAAGATTTTTGATCTGCTTTAACTTGTAGGGTGTAATAAGTATTTGGGGGCAAAATACTTGTGTGTTTTCTACTTAAGTATTTCCTGGGTTGGGACTGGTACAAAACAAAAAAAAGTTGGAGAGCCACTGTTCTAGTCTAAGCCTTACTCTCAGTGAGGCTACAGCTTCCCTCTTTGCACTACCCTCCATCCATTTTTTCCCAATAATTACATTAGTTGTTCAGCTTCCAAAAAAAGTGCTGGCAAATTTCCTGGGTAATAATTGACTTGTGGTGTGATGATTCAAGTCCTGTGCTGAGATATCAGAGAAACCCTTTTTCAAACACATTCTGGATAAGGGAAACCTAGAACACAGGTCCTCTAGCTTCCCAGGTGAGTGCCCTAGCCACTCAGCTATTGCAGGGGAAAGACAGGAAGTCCCTACCCCTCTATTTTGTTGCCAATGTACAAAGCCCAGTCTGGGGCATAAATAAGTAGCATTTTTTACATTTAGATGACCAAGCATGCCACGTAAATGACCAAATCTGGGCACCAAAATGACCAGGACCCCTGGTGCTTCAAGCTTTTCACATGTCATCAAGTAACCCCAAGCATGACTTCCACCTGTTTCTTAACTGATAGAGCTGGTTCCCTTAGAGGGAAACAGCATGAAACAGCATGAAACAGCGCCAGAAACGTTAGCTTCTGTATATGAAAAGTTTGCCACCACTGCTGCTCATACCAGACCTACATCACAGTACAATCCCACTTATCCAACCCAGAAACAATGCTCAACTGTCAGCAAATAACTCAGTTATCCTGCAGTTACTGAAAAAGCCACAGCATCTACGCATCTTCCTTGTGCATATCTTCTGCATCCATATCTAACCAACATTCCTATTTTATTTCATGTTCCTACACATAACTGGTGCAAAGACAAAAGAACTGTACAAGCCATTAGCAGGATAGGCTCAATGCCAATAGAGACTGCTTTATCATGACTGACAAGAAGACAAGAAAACTGGTCATAGTCTAGTCCAAGATGCCATACAAAGGGAGAAAGTGCCAGAGAAAACGGAATTTTGGGGAAGGTGACTCCTACAATTCCCTCAGCATAGCACAACCTCAAATAATGCACCCATGTCCCAAAGTGCATTATGACCAGGGATCCTGGTTTTCTGTGATAAAAAAAATTACAAATTCTCTGATAAAAATCCCAAAATTTGTGGTTAAATTAAATGCCCCCCACAGCTCCACCCACAGACCTGTTGGTGTGCCTCACTCCCCCTGCCACAGCCACAGCCCTGCTTGTGCCCCTTGCCCCACACCCACAGCCTCTGGCTCCCAGCCCTGCTTGAGGGGTCCCCCAGCTGCCAGGGCTATGGGGCCAGGGACTCAGGTCTGCAGCCCCCTACCTCCAATGGAAGGTAGAGGCTGCTACAACAGAAGCATGAGCTGGCTCCCCCCCACCCCCCTCTGCTGCCTGCCTGCTGCAGGCTTGGGCAGGGCCAGCTCCCAGTGGCAGCATGCACTCCTGGGGGGCAGGGGGGACCCACGCCCCCCAGATCTGTGGGTGGGGCTGGGGGCAGGGCAGGTGTGCTCTTCCCCTGTGCACACAGAGGAAGTATGGCCAGGGCAGCACAAAAGCTGCATGCTGCTGCAAACTGTGCTGCCCTGGGCATACTTCCTCTGTGTGCACGGGGGAAAAGCACACCTGCCCTGCCCCCAGCCCCCCCCCACAGATCTGGGGGGCGTGGGTCCCCCCTGCCCCCCAGGAGTGCATGCTGCCACTGGGAGCTGGCCCTGCCCAAGCCTGCAGCAGGCCATGCCCAAGCCACGCCAGTCACACACACTGCACTCTGGAGGGCCTGGGAAGCAGTGTGGGGAGTGCAGCATTTGCGACCCAGGGTTTGCAAATGGCTGGGCACTCCAACTGAGGGAGGGGGGTGAGGGTTGCAGTCTTCCTGCTCCTGGCCGGAGTGCCTGGCCGGCTGCAAAACCCCACTCCTGGCCAGAGAGTGCCCAAGCTGGCTGGGGGCTGAGAGAGAGGGGAGGTTTGTAGCCAGCTCGGCACTCCGACTGGGTGGGGGGAGGGGGTTGCAGCCTGCCTGCTCCCGGCTGGAGTGCTCAGCCAGCTGCAAACCCTGCTGCTCCCAGCCAGCTGCAAACTGGAGTGCCCGGCTGGAGTGCTCAAGCTGGGGCCTAAGGGAGCAGGGGAGGCTGAAAACTGCCCCCCCCACCCTCCCGACCTGAGTGCCCATCTGGCTGCAAACCTCCCCACTCCCTCAGGCCTCAGCCAGCTTAGGGACTTCCTGGCTGGGCACTCCAGCAGGGAGAGGGTTTGCAGCCTGCCTGCTCCCAGCCAGAGTGCTCAGCCAGGTGCAAACCCCCACCGCTCCCAGTCAACTGCAAACCCCTCCTCCCAGCCGGAGTGCCCAGCTGGGAATTGCCCAAGCTGGCTGGGGGCTGAAGGACTGGGGAGGCTTGCATCTGGCTGGGCACTCCAGTTTGGAGCTGGCCAGGAGCAGTGGGGGTTTGCAGCTGACCAAACACTCTGGCTGGGAGCGGGGAGGCTGCAGACCCCCTCCCAGGTCCCTTCCACGTCTCCAGACTGGCTCACCCCTGGCTTTCTACCCAGGCCCTGGCTTTCACCACCTCCTCTCCTCCGTTCTGCAGCTCTCTCTCTCCCTAATTCTCTTTACCCCCGGCTCTCTCTCCCAGCTCCACTTTCGCCTGCTGTCTCCCGGCTCTCCGGGATAGAGTGTTCCCTGCTCCCTCAGCCCCTTGCCAGCTTCCCCTGCCCAGCCCTGCCCCACCACCCCCAAGCCCCACTTACCTGCAGCAAGAAGAGTGAGCCTGATGCAGCCTCCGGTAAGTGCAAGTGTCGGCCCCTGCCCTTCCCCCTCCCCCTGCCCCCTGGGGTGGGCTTTCCTGACCCTTTTGCAAACAGCTCTTGCAGGCTGGAACTCTGCCAGCCTGCAGAGCACTTTGCAAAAGCAGGGAAATCTGCGCGTTTCTCTGCTAAAAAAAGAAATCCACCGTTTTCTCTGTTTTTCCGTGGGAATCAGAAAGCCCAGATCCCTCATTATGATAGAAGGTGCCATAAGAGCCATTGGGGCACCTACCCACAGCTTGCTTTGCATTCAGTCAACATAGCGATTTGTGGTCATGATTACTGGCATAGCCACACCCAGCTCTGCCGCCACCTCTCCAGCCCGGCCAGGCTCTGCCACCACTTCTCCGGCTTGGCTTACCCCTGGCTTTCTCCCCCAGGCCGGGCTTTCACCACCACCTCCCTTCTGCACCTCTCTCTTTCTCTCTCTCTCTCCCTACTTCTCTTTAGCCCCAGCTCTCTCTCCCAGCTCCGCGTTTGCCTGCTGTCTCTGAGCTCTCTAGCTCGGCTGTGCCACCACCCCTCCAGCCCAGCCCGGCTCTACTGCCACCTCTCCAGCCCAGCTTACCCCTGGTTTTTTCAACCCTGGTCCTCTTGGCTTCCCAGCCCAGGTCTCCTCCCAGTTTGCCTCTCTGCTCCCCTGCCTCCGCCACCTCCTGGTTTGTGTCCTGCCCCTCTCCTCGCCTCAGCTCTGCTGCTCCTCCTGGCCTCTTCCCCGGCTTGCCCTGTGATCCCGGCTTCTTCCCCAACTTCTCTGCCACTCCACCACCCCTCACCTCTGCCACTCCACCACCTGCTGCCCTGGCTCATCGCTCCCCGGCCGGCCTTCCCAGCTGGCTCTCTCTCTCTCTCTCTCTGTCCCCTTGGCTTGCTCCCCCAGCACCACTCCTCCACTCTGCCACCTCCTGGCTTTTCCCCCAGGTTTGCCTCCACCTGGGGCACCAAGTGACCCCAAGTAACCCCAAGCACCAAGTAACCCCAAGCACTCCAATTAACCCCAAGCACCCCGTAGTGTTCACACACACACAGCCACTGAAGTGTGTGTTTGGATGTGTGTGTGTGTGTGTGTGCATGCGCGCACATAATTTTGTGTCATGCCCTCCTGCCTAACAGCACAATATTGAGATCCCAAGCATTGATATAACACATGTCAAGTGAACACTCCTACTAACCAACAAGCAATATGATCTCATAGGGATCACAAAGACCTGGTGGGACTCCACCTACGACAACCATAGGTATAGGGAGATACACCCTATATAGAAGGGATAGTGTTGGGAAGAAGGTTCAGAGGAGATGCTCTGTATGTAAAGGAACATTACACCTCCCTAGAAGCAAAGATTGGAAACAAAGAAAGGCGACTTGAGACCCTCTGGGTCAAGATACAGGGAGAGCATGGGGAAAGGGATTTGACTGTAGGAGTTTATTATAGACCTCCAAACCAAGAGCAACAGCTCAATCAGGAATTATCTGGAGAAGTGGCAGAGGCTGCACGCTCTTGGAGTATGGTTGTCATGGGTGACTTCAAGTATTCAGACATCCTGTGGGATGGATAGATCAGGTAGATCTGATTGCTCACAAAGCTTCCTCACTTGCAATGAGGAGCTCTATCTAACTCAAGAAGTCTACGGGCCAACCAGGGGCAAGGCACGCCTAGATTTAGTTCTGGAAAAAGGGGATGATCTAGTGAGCAACTTGAATTTCGAAGGGAAACTGGGTGACAGTGACCATGGGATGATCACCTTCTCCATCTACCGTTAGTCAGGAAAATTGGCCAGTAGGTTAGAAATCCTTGTTTTAGGAAGGCTGACTTCCACAAACTTAGGATATTGGTTGACGAGACCCTGTGGGACCATGGTCCAATGAGGAAGGGAGTACAAGGTGAGTGATTGACTGTTGCTCAAGAAAGTGATCCTTAAAGCTCAAAGGAAGTCCATTCCCTTTTGTATGAAAGGCAGCCAAAGGGTTGGGAGACCGCCTTGGCTCAACAGAGAAGTCACGGACCTCCTGAAATTAAAATGAGAAGTCTAACAAGGGATGGAAGCCAGGAATAATTACCTAAGAGAAATACTCAGCAACAGCCCGCACCTGTAGGGAGCAGATCAGGACAGCAAAAGGACAAACCGAACACAAATTGACAACCGGAATCAAAGACAACAAAAAGTCCTTCTTTAGATATGTAGAAGTCAGAAAAAAAATAAGGGAAGCATAGGGCCCCTGATGCATGAAATGGGACGGCTGATAACCAACACTCAGGACAAAACCGAACTCCTGAATGAATACTTCACATCAGTATTCCACCAGTCCAAGGGTGTTAGCTTACCTAATAGAATACAGAATGATCATAGTGGGGATGACCACCCTCACATAGATGGCATAGATCTTGTGGGGGAGCACCTACAAAGGTTAAATATCTACAAGTCAACAGGACTGGATGAACTACACCCAAGAGTGCTAAAAGAAATGGCCGATGTTATCACGTGACCTATGGAGAAGTTATTTGAAGACTCGTGGTGCTCAGGAGAGGTCCCAGAAGATTGGAAGAAGGCCAATGTGGTGCCTACCTCTAGAAAAGGGAGAAAGAACAACCCAGGAAATTACAGGCCAATCAGTTTGACCTCAATCCATAGTAAAATCCTGGAGAAAATAATCAAAGAATCCATTACAGACAAGCTAGCAGAAGGCAGCATTCTGAAGGATAGCCAACATGTTTTTGTTAAGGGCAAGTCATGGCAAACCAACCTCATTTCTCTCTATGATCAGGTTACTCGCCACCTAGATGGGGGAAATGAGGTTTATGTCATATACCTGGACTTCAAAAAGGCCTCTGACCTGGTCTCCCATGAAGTCCTCATGAAAAAGTTGGGAAAAATGCAGCCTTGATGACTTTACAGTCTGGTGGCTAGGTACTTGGCTCTGTGGTAGGACCCAGAGAATATTGATTGATGGAAATGAGTCATCATGGCAGAGAGTGACCAGTGGTCAGGGTTCAGTACATGTACCAGTGCTTTTCAACATGTTCATCAACGATTTGGATTCGGGTATAAAAAGCAAACTAGCAAAGTTTGCTGATGACTCCAAACTATGGGGGAATGTGATTGTGCTCAAAGACAGGCTGGCAATACAGGCCGACCTCAACCTTCTTTAATATGGAGAAATGTAAAGTGCTCCATCTGGGGAGAAACAGTCTACAGCACACTAACAGGCTTGGCAGTGCTACACTTGCTAGCACCGCATCTGAATGAAACCTGGGTGTTGTGATAGACAACAAAACGAACATGAGCCACCAATGTGATGCCATAGCTGGCAGAGCTAATCAAACATTGGCATGCATCTACTGAGGCATCTCAAGCAAGGCTAAGGATGTCATCCTCCCTCTCTACTCAGCCTTGGTGAGACCACAGCGGGAGTTCTGCATCCAGCTCTGGGCACCACACTTCAGGAAGGATGTGCAGACGCTCAAGAGAGTCCAAAGGAGGGTCACGTGCATGACTAGAGGCCTAAAGACAAGGTCATATGAAGAGAGGCTGAAAGACTTGGGACTATTCAGCCTGGAGAAGAGAAGACTCAGAGGGGTCTTGGTGGTAGCCTATAAGTATATCAAGGGCATACATCAGGGCACTGGTGAAGAATAGGGGGTGTGCATAGGTGCACATGCACCCCGAGATCAGCTGTACACCCCCTGGAAGCGCCAGCTGCAAAACCAGAAATGCAGGCTTTGCCACTGGTTCAGCAATTGACTGGGGGTGTCCCCCAGTGGCCAGCAATCAGCTGTGGGGGGACCCCCCCTTGGCTGGTGATTTGGTGCCCTCCCAGACTCAGGAGTTGCCCATGCATCAGGGCTTGGGGGAGCATCTGTTTACTAGATCAGCTGTACACCCCCTGGAAGCGCCAGCTGCAAAACCAGAAATGCAGGCTTTGCCACTGGTTCAGCAATTGACTGGGGGTGTCCCCCAGTGGCCAGCAATCAGCTGTGGGGGGACCCCCCCTTGGCTGGTGATTTGGTGCCCTCCCAGACTCAGGAGTTGCCCATGCATCAGGGCTTGGGGGAGCATCTGTTTACTAAGGCCCCCCAGGGGAAGACAAGAAATAATGGACACAAGCTGATTGAGGATCTCTTCAAGCTAGACATAAGGAAAACTTTTTTAC
>NW_005843123.1:160889-180742 GCF_000455745.1 Alligator sinensis | reverse complement strand
GAACAGGCTCCCCCCAGAGGTGGTACAGTCTACTGCCTAGACTTATGCCAGAAGCATTTGGGGGATAGCAACAGAGCATCATGATGGAGGAGAAGGAGGAATTATTGGAGCCTGGAACAGCATCAGTGATAGTCTTGGAAAGGAGAGTGACAGCTATAGAAGGGAAAGTAGACCAAGAGATGATACGTGAATCAGAAAGTGGAAGTGAACACCCAGAGTCTGATGAAGAATGGATGAAAGTGGAGAAAAAGGGACAGAAGAAGGTAGGAAAGAAAGGTGTGGTGGGATCACTGGTTTTGGAGGAGGCTTTATTGAAGAAAGCAATGAGAGAAGAGTCTGGTCAGCAGGAAGAATAGGAGAAGAGGAGGCAAGGAAGTCAGGAGGGAGAAATGAGAAATGAAAAAGTGATTGAAAGGAAGAGGAAGACTACTGGGAGGTATAAACCAGATCTGCAAAGAGAAAGAAGATGGGAGGAAGGGAGAGATGGAATGGCAAGCAATCTACACCTGAGAATAAGAGCAGTAGTAGCAGGAGAAGGAGAACAGAGAAGTTGGACAATGAATAGATACGAATTTATAGAAAAATATTGTTTGAAGTTTGGGATGTTAAAGAGGAACATCTGAATAGCCTGGTTGCCTTTCCTAATTGGAAGTCTTGGGAAATTTCATATTGGAGCTGAGAAAGTTAGGAGGATTTTTGGAAGATGTATATGGCAGTAGGCAAAACAGAAGAACTAAGGGGATAAGTTTTATTGCAGGGGAAAAGACAAGAGGAAAGGACAATGTTTATTCAAATGTGCAAAGACACGCTTAAGACGGAGGAGACAGAAAAATAGTTGAAGAACTGTGTACAAAATGCTATGCAGGTTGAGAAAATACATGATAAATACTGTATATGGATGGGATCAGGAAGAGCTCAGGTGGTAATGAGGGCAGATAAGAGGCATCCTGGTGGAATAACGCACTTACCACCAGTAATCCAAGTGGGGCCACACTGAGGGTTTACAATGTATTTTGGAAAGCCTAAACTTCATAGCAAGTGTGCACAGGAAGGATATCTGGACACATACTGTCAGCACACAATATGCTACAGATATGAAGGGAAAGGGCACAGGGCGATGGAATACCAAGAAATACTGAAGTGTGTCATTTGCAGGGAACAGGGACACTTACAGTGCTGATGTCCTTGGTCCTTCTCAAATAAAGTTAAATCTACAGAGGAGCAGCAGAGACAAGAAAGGGAAAGCGGGGAAGAGGAAGATGTTGAGGCACAAATCATGACAGTGGATGAGACACCAAAAGAAGGAAGACCTGGAGAGGAAGAGGGTAACATTTCAGTAAGTGAAGTGGCCAAGCTGACAGAGGAGGGAAAAGAAGGAAAGATAAGTTGAACAAATGACTTTGAGACTGAGGCGTGAGAAGGGAAAGAAGAGAGGACAATACAGGAAGGAGTGAGGCTAGAGCAGGAAAAAGGAGAAAGTCAAGTTGGCAAAAGAAAGAAATCACATGCTATGAAGCTCAGAAAGAAGGCAGCAGACAAAAAAAGAGAGATGGGGAGGGAAACAGGTTAATGAAAAGTTCAGTGGAGCTAATGTGGTCGGGAAAGGGGAGGGAGGGAAGGGTAAAGGTGTGGGACAGGGGAAACTTTCTTAAATATTAAAGCAATAAAACAACTGGGAAAAGCTATGGGGATGTGAACAGGGGGAAGATTAGAGTCAACAGCATCAAGTAGTAGCATAGAAGACTTGTAAAATGGTAGAGATTTGAAATTTAAATAGACAAGCGTGAATTTGTGTATAGCATCTATAAATGCCAGAAGTATGTGACTGAGAAAAAGGTGAGATAAAATTATGCCAATATTGAATGGGGTCAAAGCAGACATAATGGCCACTGACAGATGTGAAAAAAATAGTGCTTTACAGGAAGAGGAAGCACATCAGTTTGACTCAGCTCCCCAGTGTCCATATAGATCAAACACTTCAGTGGGGCTTTTTGGCACTATTGTCTAAAGCTGGTTCAATCAGCTACTAGATAAAAGCACCAAAAGGCCCCACCAAAGAGAAAACTCTAGACAGATGTTGGGTCAAACTAACAGTAATACCCCTTCTGGGCATACACTGTGCTCAGTGGAGGAGTGCACCAAGCTGAAAGCAAAGCACCATTTTTTTTTCGTGTCTGTAGCAGCCAATATGTTTCCAGGAGTGTGCAATCGCATGGGAGAGGGATTACAAACATTTTGTAAAGAGATGGGGATGGGGACCATTGTGGTATATGAGGCTGTATGCAAACAAAGTGGCTGGAGTCACAATTTTGCTCAGGAGTGAGGAAGTGGAAGTGTGACACATGCAAATGATTATGGAAAGGAGACTAAAATGGATGGTGGTGCAGTTTGAAAAGAAAGTGTTAGAGATTTTTAATACATACACACGAGCTGAAAGAGAAGTAAAGATCACCGTGTTTAACCAATTTGAAGTGTATGCAGGCAGAGGTAAGCAGCAAATTCTGGTGGGGGATTTCAACTGCATTATTGAGACGATGGAGAGGAGAGGAGATGGAGGGGAGGGAGGGCTAGACAGCTCATCAAAAGTACTGATTAATATAATAAAAGAAGGAGATTTAAAAGATGAACGGGCAAGTGAAAAGGTGACTACAAGGATGGAACTAAGTGGGAGACAGGTGTTGAGGACTGATTTTTGTATTAACATCAAAAGGGTTAGGGACTGGAAAGAAGGAGATCATGAACAGCATGTGCCCCCGGTGGCTGGTTGGGCTAGGCAGCGACAGGAGTGCAGCGGCAGCAGCAGGAACGCAGCAGCAGGAGTGCGGCGACAGTAAGCAGAGGAACTGTTGGCGGTGGTGGGGGAGGAGGTGGCAAGCGCTGACCAAGTGTCGGTGACCACCTGCAGCTGCCACCAGCAGCAGTGGCGGCAGCCAGTGGGAACCATGGACCATCCACAGATGCCACCGGCGGTGTCAGCGATGGGGTGGTGAGCGTAGGGGCTGCATGCGGGTGCACGTAATGTAATGACTGCAGGCATGTTATGTATAGCAGGCAGCAGCACACGCCTACTTTGCAGGCAAAATCTTCCATATACAGAACAGCTTAGGGACCACTACTTTTACAGGGAGTGCACTGCCATGCTCAGGGGGTGCACATGCACCCACGTGCACCCCCTATGCGTTACCCCTGTCTTAGATGTAACCTTCAGTGATCACCACATACTGAGAATAGGAGTGAATTTAGAAAAACACTGAAGGTAGGGGGAAATGATGTGGAAGTTAATGTTCAGTTATTACTGAATAATAGGACAGGACAAAGTCATCCCAAATTTTACAAAATGTCTTGGAGTGGTAAACTATGATAAAGAGTAGAACAAGAGAATTTTTCAGAAATATTGGTCAAAGAAGTGAGGAAGATGGTGGAAGAGCCATGAACCAGGACTTAAAGGAGGTTGTAAGCAAAGAATGAGTGAAAAAAAGATTTGGAAGATATAAAGTGACAGACTGAAAAATGGCTCAAAAGGAAAATGGATGAGAAAATCGTCTTGACCAGACCACACTGGGTGGAGAAAAGAGAAGGATAGCGTAAGTATTTTTTGGCAAAATTGAGGAAAATAAAGAAGGAACTGAAAGCAGTGAGAAATGAAGAAGGAATCCAAACAGAAGAAAATGTAAACGTGTCGGATGCAGTGGTGGAGTTTTATAAAGAGCTATATAAAAGAAGTGGGATGGATGGTGGAAAAATGAAGGTGTTCATTGAGGGGATAAAGGAAGGAATAGCAGCTGGAAAGAAACAAAAGTTAGAGGAGAAGTTAAGTATGAGAGAGGTGGAGGACTACTTAAAAGCTTGCAAGAGACGGAAAGCGCCAGAAAGAGACTGATTTCTGGTGGAATTCTATGAAAAATCTAGCAGTGGTTGGGGACAGACATACTGGGAAATAATGGAGGGGGGAGATATGGGAGGATTTTCCAGAAGGTGTGATAATTTTGATATTCAAGAAGGAAAAGAAAGACATAACCCTTTTAAAAGCAGACTATAAATTGATGGCAAAAGTATTGGCCAAAAGAATGCATAACTGTTTAGCAGATGTGATACAAAAAGACCAAACATATGCCATTCCTGAGAGAAGGATATACCAGCACCTACACTCTTCATTCAAGAAGGGGGTTGGTCTACATCAGTGGTGGGCAAAATACGGCCCGTGGGCCAGATTTGGCCCACCAAGCACTTCCCTCTGGCCTACAGGGCCCCTTCAAACCCCGGGTAAGGGCACCTGCCTCTAAAAGCCTCCAGCAGCAGCCGGCAGACCTAGCCACCAGCTGCAGCACCTCAGGCTGTTTACTTGGGTTCTGGTTGCAAGGCAACCAACCCTGACCTCAGCCTGACCCAGCTGGCCTTGCCCCACCCCTGGCTCAGGCCACGCCTGCAGCTTGAGAGGGGTTGAGAGGCTGGGCCAGAACCTGTGGCACCAGTGAGGGGAAGGAGGGGAAGGGCCAGCTTCTGCTTTGCTGCACGGGACTGGAAAGGGACCTACCCTGCACGTAAGCCCAGGAAAGCAGCTGCTGGGCCATGCCATGCCGCTTGTGCCATGCAGGCTCAGGCTGGGCTGGCACTAGGGAGGGGAAGCAGCAGCTGGGCCACAGCTCCGGCCCAGTCAGCACCAGGAAGGAGAGGTGGCAGCGGAGCCATGTGCCACTTGGGACAGGATGAGCCTAGACCGAGCACCAGGGGCTCAGCTGCACTTTCCCCCTACCTGTCAGTCCCGAGTGGGACACGGCTCCGCCGCCGCTTCTGCTGGCTGGTGCCAACCTGGCTGGCTCCGTCCCATCCGGAGCAGCATGTGGCTGAAGCTGAAGTTGGTGTGCATTGCTAGTGTGCATTTGTCATGAGGTTCAACAAGGAAAAAGTGCAAAGTCCTGAACTTAGGACAGAAGAATCCAATGCACCGTTACAGGCTTGGGACCAACTGGCTAAACAGCAGCTCTGCAGAAAAGGACCAGGGAGTTACAGTGGACAATAAGCTGGATATGAGTCAACAGTCTGCTCTTGTTGCCAGGAAGGCTAACAGCATACTAGGCTGGATTAGTAGGAGCATTGCCAGCGATCAAGGGAAGTATTCTGCACTTCTGAGGCCACATCTGGAGCACTGTGTCCAGTTTTGGGTCCCCCCTACAGAAAGTATGTGGACAAATTGCAGAATGTCCAGCAGAGGGCAACGAAATGGTTAGGGGGCTGGGGCACATAATTTCTGAGAAGAGAACTGGGCTTATTTAGACTGCAGAAGAGAAAAAACTGAGAGGGGATTTAATAACAGCCTTTAGCTGCCTGAAGGATGGCTCCAAAGAGGATGGAGCTAGATTGTTCTCAGTGGTGACGGATGACAGAACAAGAAGCAATGGTCTCAAGTTGCAGCAAGGGAGGTTTAGGTTGGATATTAGGAAAAAACTTTTTGACTAGGAGAGTGATGAAACACTGGAATGGGTTACCTAGAGAAGTTGTGGAATATCCCTCCTTGGAGGTTTTTGAGGCCTTGGTCAACAGAGCCTTTGCTGGAATGATTTAGTTGGGGCTGGTCCTGCTTTGAGCAAGGGATTGATCTAGATGACCTACTGAGGTCCCTTCCAACCCTGATTTTCTATGATTCTATTAAAAGGAACCAAAGTCAACATTTGTATTGCTGAGTTTTTTATTTTCATCATTGCATCCCCAGCTTTGAGTGTGGGTTTGGGACGGGAGTTAAACTGGTGTTTGGGGACAAACAATTGTCTTCTGGGGACAAACGGAGCCCTCAGATCACTCTCAACTCAGCACGCTCATAACAGGGTGAGTAAAATAGCACTGCATCTTCATGTAGAGTCCTAGATCCCAACGTTCTATTGTATGGTCCAGATGTAGCACCAGTCCTAGCAACTATTTTCTTTGAGACATATTGCATACTCATAGAGATGTACCTGAAGGGCTTTCTAAATTTAAAGCCAGCAAACCTAGATTGTAACTCCATTCCCAAAGACGTGGCCTTGAAGTAATTTACTTAGATATATTTCTAAAGAAGCCAGGAATGTTGTTTGAAAGTGAATAACAGGAAAAGAAAATTAACTCAAAGCAAGAACCAAATGAAAAAATGGCTCTCCGTTTACAAAAAGAGAACATAATTGAGCTAACAAGAAATAAACTGTGGACATAAATATGTTTGGCATGTATTTGGCATGCACAGTACCATGTAACTCCAGTTTTGGCCATTTATGCATAGTTTGGGATTCTATTTCACCCTACAGTAAAACAGTCACTCTGCATGTGTCCATACTGGAAGTGATGAGGAAGACTCTCCCACCATGTAGCCTTATGGTAAGGGCAGCTGCCAAGGGAGTAGGTGACCTGGGTTTTAGATCCTCCCACTCCCTTAGCCACTGGAGGTTTAAATGAGCTTTTTAAACATTAGATCACTTGCTAGGCATTACCCAAAGCCCTGCTCTTACATTTAATATTCACTGGATAAACATGACAAAAAGTACCATGGGAGTTTCTGCCTAATTGGGAGCAGGGGCTGAAGCTAGAACCCAGAACCCCTTTGAGGGAACCAACCATCTCTCTGAAACACTTACTCTCTCTTTTGCATTATTTACTCCAGGTCCCACATTTCACCTTCTCCTAGCTGCTCAGTAAGTTTGGAAAATGTGTCCTGTTGGTTATAGCACTGTGTAAGGAAGCCAGAAATACAAGCTAAAATCTCTCCAGAAGGATGGTCCAGAACTTGGGTGTTTTACTTCCTAGGCAAATACTCTAACCATTGGGACAAAGGGTGGGACACATACTTCTGTGTTTTATTTCTGGAAGGTATGCAAACAGGGTGATTCAGTTTCACCACAGAGTAAAACTAAATCCCAAATAATATAAGTTCTAACAACTGCAGTTATGTGGCAGTATACATGACATTTAGGCATACAAAGTAAAACAGGGTGTAGCCCACTGCCAGGTATACTTTGTGAGAAACCAAAGTCCATATTTCACAAGGAAAGCTTCAGAAATAATTGGAGACCATAAGAGTGGGGTCAGAATTTTGAACAGGAATCTGTGAAATAATGGATGGAATATGGTTTTGGAAAGGGCTCCATGTAAAATGGTCATTATCTCCAATCCACACAAAAACTGAGGGAAAGATGGTGGCACATTCTGTAAGTTGGGCCTGTCCAACTGGGAGTCTGCAACGGGTTAATTCACAGGTCCAGTTCACTTGCCACTCCTCATATCATTTCCTTGCTGGTGCCTTAGAGGTCCCCAGGCTCCCCCTCCTTCCTCCAGCATAACCTTTGGGACATGCTCCAGCCCTCAAGTACAAAGCAAGAAGCTTATAGATTCCCTAGCAGAGATTTTTACAAAGGAATATATTATTAAACAAAAATCCAAAACAAATAAGTAGCAGCTGTGTTTGAACTCCTCAGTGATTAAATGTGAGTCTTGCTCAGAGCAAGACTCACAAAGAAGAGGTGCTAACAGCTCCTCTCCTTATTCCATCATCTTCTCTTGCCTTAAAGATGGACTTTCAGTCTAACCCTCGCACTGTTAACACTGTAGAAACACCAGAGGTACCATGGACAGGTGAGGACATAGAGCCAAAAGGTGCACTGCTGGGAAGATAGGCAGACAGATTCTTAGAGCTCTCCATGTTTTCGTTCTGACAGTGGAAAGCAACTTGTTCCGAGACCAAAGTAGCAGTGCTCACTGTGAAATGTAGTAGAATCTGGAGTTACATACTGCTTTGGAGGATGTTATATCTTCATGGCTTACCCCCCCAAAATGACCTGATAATTCTAATATTATAAAAGCCTTAGTCTGTCTGTCTGTCTGTTCGTAATGCTTTATTCAAACTCTAACTGGTTGTCTTGGCAGCCAATCAGAGTGCTCCAACAGACAGAGACACACAGCGGAGCGCTGCCATGACAGCAGGGTCTGAAGGAGCAGAGCTGAGGGGCAAGGCCAACAGCACTGGCCTCACCCCACCCCCACTCCTTGGAGGTAGAGGGGGACAGCGAGGACCAGAGCAACACGATGACAAAGAGAACAGAGTGGGGAGGTGAGGCCAGCAGCACTGGCCTGGCTCCTCCCCCCCAGCCCTGTTCATTGAAGGCAATGGCAACACAGGGTGCTGGTGGCGCAGCACTGGCATTGTCCCCCCACACAGAGGAGCATTGCCATGACAGCAGGGACTGAGGGGCCGGAGCACGGCCACCCTGAACAACAACAGGCAGGGAGGGGGAGGTAATGGGGAAGAGGGGAGGGAGGGAGGGAGGGGAGGGGGCCCTGGCTGCCGTTGCTGCTGCTGCCTGCTCCTACCATGGCCACCCACCAGCCACTGGTCGCTGCCGTGTGCAAGCTCACCATTCCCCCCCTTACCCCAGTCCTGGGCCAGCACCAAGCAGCCGGGGGGGAACCGGACCCAAAATGACAGGTGGGGGGAGGGAGGAGGGGATTGATCCTGAGCCTGAAGCAGCAGGCGGGGAAGGGAGGGAGTGGGCCCAAACCCGAGGCAGCGAGGGTGGGGAAGTGGGGAGAGTCAGACCGCAACCTGGGGTGGCAGGGGGTGCCAAAGCAGGCCTCTGCCCCCTCCCCCACCCCCATCATGCTTGACAGGCAATCTGCTAGTAATATATATAATTATGTGCAGCAAGTTACTTCCCCTCATGTCCTCCCAAGCAAGCATACCAAAATCCTCCTGCCCATAAAATCCAAAATCAGGCAATGGCCACAAAAGCAGAGAGCTAGGGTAAAGATCAGATGTCCTGACAGCTGTGAAAGCCCAGAGCTTTTTTGAAGCTTATGTCTATCTTTCAGAGAACAGAACTCCCTTAATATGCTTATTCTGACTCCATCCAACAGCTTTAAAGGGGATATCCAGCCCTGTTCCCCAAGAAACTGTTGAAAGTTCTCAAGTGTGACTGTTCTACTGGAGTTGGGGTTACCACTGGGACAGCGCATGCTCCCTCCACCCCTTCCTCCGGGCCAGCATGCATTCAGCAAATATTTCACGTGTGAGGGAAATACTATTAGCTTAAGAAAAAAAATTACAGATATTTTGCAACATGTCCTTGTTCCAAGCTCAATCAAGCCCATCCTCCAGTCTCCTCCCACTCCTGACTCTTTAAAAGACAGAGTTCAAGTACATGAACCAGCATAACAAGGATAAACAACACAACAACAATCCTTTCCTTGCCTTAGTGGAAGCAGAGACGGAAAAGATGTCACTTACGGGCCGGACTTCCCCAGTGGTGTTGGTGTATTGCCGAGCCAGACCAAAGTCTAACATGTAGCATTTCCTGTAGGTTGAAGGTAGGCGACCCATGGCAAAATTGGACTAGACAAAAGAATTCAAACAAAATGATCAGTAAGATAGCCACAGCCATTCACATGCAAAACTCAGGATTCTCACAACTACACTGTACAACCAGGAACATGCCTCTGATAGAAATGCAATTTTTAAGCCATCTCCAATGCATTTGCCAGATTGTTCAATGCAATCCGCAGGCAAAGAAACTGAGATGCTCTCAGGTTAGTCTCAAGAAGTGGAAGATAATTCTGCAGTTGAGCTGGGTTTGAGGATTCCATATCAAGAATTTAGTCTTTGGGGAAATTACTATGGCATCTTCAGATATTTATTGCAAACCCAGAGTTTGTGAGTTTAACAAAATTTCAGTGAACGTGCAAAGCATTACTATTCCATGCCATTACATCTGTAATGAACATGGAACATCACTATTTACACAGTAGACTGGAGTTACCCTGGGAAGAAAGGGTTCAGCATGCTGCAATGTGGGCAGAAGGTACTCACAGTATTAAATGAGCACTAAATGACCTGAATATTTGCAAAACTTAAGCATATCAGGCCTGATATTCACCTGTATAAACTGGTACAGCAAGTCAATGCTGCAGCCTATCACAAGGTGCCTGGCCTGTTAAAGGAGGTGGGGTCAGTCTCACCTGTGAGAGACCAGCCATGTCCCAGCTCAGGGCCATGTTGCACAGGACACTTAGTACACACTGAATGCACTTAAAACACATGGGTCCACTGATTCAAGCAGTAAAACACATACTAAATGCACTTGTACCATAGCAAACTTAGGACTTTTGTGCAAGGAGTATCTCTAGATATTATTAAGTAACACCTGTACTGTCAGCCTGATCCATCCATAAAGATGCTATGAAAAATTTGCAGTCCTCCAGCTTCCCAGGATGCACCATTCCCCCCTTTCCCCCCTACTTCAAGGATTGATCTATGCACCTGCCTGAACTCTACTGCCCCAGCAGATGGTACCAACCCCACCACCCACTAGGAGATAACTCCCCAGCTCACATGGAACCCATTGAAAGCCTGAAGTTCACCGAAGCCTGCCATCTTTGCTCACACACTCCAGTGCAGAAAGTGAACACCTAGTTTGGCAAAACAAAACAAACCAGAGAATGCCCTCTTTGGACCCCTTGCAAGAGGCCCATGGACTGGACTTGTGACAGGATGACCTCATCATGATTGGGGGCAAGGAGAGAGCCACTGGCACCACCTCCAAGGGTGGGAAGGGCAACCATTGAAACCAGGTGATCTATGAGAGCATTGCGATTCAGATGGTGGCTTGGGGACAATAGTGGGACTGGCTGCAGATCTGCACTAAAATCAAAAGCATGAAGCCGCAGTATGCTCAGGACAGGGATGCTAACAAGGTTTCTGTTGCCACAAGGATCATGGTCCCCTAGTGGGAAGAGACGTTGAGATCCTTGAGGCAGACCACATCATCACTCCCTGCCATACTGTGCACTACACATCTATGGGCCCAGTGTGGCACAATATTGACTGTGACAATGACAATGGATGCTTACATGGCCATGGAGGAGCATGAGGATGCATGTTCAGTGTAATTGTTCCCTACCCAGATCCTTACTCTGACCCAGAACCACAGCCAGGATATACAAGATAGAAACACCTTGGGTGAGAATCTCATCAAGCAGGTAGACACGGACAACTCAGCAACAGCCACTGGTAAGTTTCAGCAACATTAGGGGAAAAGGTGACTGGTGGGGTGTCTCTTGGCTTGGGGGTGACTCAGGGCTTGCTCTGAAGGTGGCACATAGCTCAGTAAAGTGCCTAGGTACAAGGGTGGCAATCAGTACAGCTTGCCCCCTAGCCCTGGGATTCACCAGAAGGGAGTGAGCATTGTGTCCTGTGCAATGCAGAGGACATGAGAATTGGTGCTTGGACCACAGCAATTGTACATGGGCTTGATGGGCCAATTAAGGCACTCAATGGCTGGGCCAGTTAGAGTTAACTCAATTAAGGGTCAATTCATGCAGGAGAAGCCATCAGTGGAAACTAGAGGTTCACTGATATATCAGTGCCAATCTGATACGGGACCAATGTAAGAAAAATTGATAGTATCAGCAATTGGCTTTTTGGCTGATGTGGCCAATAATTTCACCGATAAATGCCCTGTGCATGCGCACAGCCACAGCTCAGCATGCAGGCAACCACGAGTGCAGCCCTGCAGCATAGAGAGCATCCTGGTTCAGCTGGCAAGTCTTTTGTGAGGGAAGGGCATTGGGGGGGGGCAGATCAAGGCCCTCACAGTGAGGGAGGGAGTGGAGCTGGGGCAGGGGCAGAGGCAGAGGCATAGATGGGGCAGATCCCACCGCTGCACGCACCCTCAGAGGGCATAGGGAATGTTTGCCCCCAGATCTATGTGCAGGGCAAGGGCAGGCTGCTGTTGCAGGCTGGGGCCGGGGACAGCCAGGGCTACACTTGGGGAGGGAAGTGGTGGTGCTGGAAGGGGGGCAACAGCCCCCCACATAGCCCCCATCCCAATGCCACCGCTGCCCATCCCGAGCATTGCCTGGTCTAGCCCCTCACTGGGAAGAGCCCGGTGCCACCCCGGCCCCAGCCCACAGCAGCTGCCTGCCTTCACCCCACATGCAGATCCGGGGGCACACCCCATGCCCTCCTGGGGTGTGCATAACAGTGAGAGGGACCCCCCGCCATACCCAATGGACAAGCCACTCAAGGCTCCATCCTGCACTCCACCCCAGCTGTGCAGTACCTGCCTCTGCCCCAGCCCCAGCCCCGCTCCCTCCCTCACCACAGGAACCTTGATCTGCCCACCCATCCCTTCCCTCCTCCCTTGCCCCTTCCCGCACAGACTTACCAGGCAGACGCTGCTCTCCAAGCCGCCCAGCTACATATCGGCAATCAGATTGGTATTGGCTGATATGGCTCATTAAAAATCAGCCATCAGTATCGGCCCAAAAAAATCTCTAATCGGTGCACCCCTAGTGGAAACCCAATCCATCAGCCCTACTCCATCCCCAAACCACCCTGACTAGCAATGGCAGCTTGCAGCCCACCCCCTCCTTTTCACCTCCCCAACTCTGTATGTTTCACATGCCCTGAGGTATTTCAGTACATTTCAAGGGGCCATCTTCACCCTAGGCCAGGGATATTAGTTACTGCCAATTGACTTCTGTGCACCAGTACCTAGGGATGAGCGTGGTAGAGCTCCCGCCTGTGCAACCAGGGTCCAACCACCTGGGACAGCTTTTTAGGGCATCCACACACAAAAATACACAAACAAATGCTTTTATTAGGTCCATCTGATCACATGCAGAAATGGGATAGAGGGGGTAAACCCTGAGGGGGAGGAAAGGTATAGAAGAGACCACAGCCCCTTGTTGCCCTGCATCCCTGCCCACCAAAGGCATTGTTGATACACAAAGACAAGGTTTTATTTAGTCATATCTGCACATAAGCAGAAAGGTGGCAGAAGGGGTAAACCTCCCCGAGATGGCAGGGGGGGATGAAGGTGTAAAATAAATTGTGACCCTATGCCATCCCACATCCCCACCCCTCAAAGGCCAATGTAGCTAGTGGCAGTCAATATGGCAGGTGGCAGTGTCATACACTACTCTGTGGGGGCCAGTCATGGGTGGGCCCAGCACCAGAGAAAACTGTCATTGTTCAGGTGCTGGAACAGCAGCTGCCTCACCTGAGTGAGACTGGGCAGCCATTTTGGGTGGTCATGAAAGCTGTCATGCTTCAAGATTCCAAGTCTTGCTCAAAGATCAGGGTCATGGTCACTGTGGGGTCCAGTGCATTTGGTAGGGCATAGAATTGGGTATCATTCTTTAGGAGAGAGCTTGCAGGGGAGAGTGCAAGGTAATCCTGTTCAGGATGTGATCGGCAGGGATCCTAGTTTTCTCTGTTTAAAAATCCTAAATTCTCTCATTAAAAAACCCAAAAATCTGTGGAATTTTTCAACGATTAAAATGAAACACCAAGATACATATATAGGTATCAGTTGAACAGAATGTTTTATTGATGTATTTATAATTTTTAAGCAATTTGGAAGCCTACCAGTGTCTCAATCATTATACTAAAAATCAATTCAAATACCTATATATTTTGGTGTTTGATTTTGGTTTTTTTATCATGAAAAAAAATCAGAGCTCCCCGCCTCCTTCACTCACCAGGATGCAGGTCCAGCTGCAGCATTCCTTCCCCCCACTCCCTTTGTGGAGCTGAGCAGCCCTAATATGCTGGTGCCCTGCCCCAACCATGCCATTGCCCCTCACTCCCAAGCCACAGGCCCCTAAGCCCTACCAGTGTCTCTCACTCCTAACCGACAGCCCCTTGGCCCTGCTGGTGCCCCTCACTCCTGACCCATAGCTCCCTGCCCCGCCACCCCTGATAGAGGGGACCCCCACCGGCTATGTGACCCGGTGACTCCTTCAGCTGGAGCAGAGCATGAAGCCTGCCCCTTCACCCCCAACCCCACAGGCAGCACAGCCAGAGTGGAACTGAGGAGAGCCTGTGGGGAGAGGAAGCAAATGTGGTCTGCCCACTGTAGGTTTGGGGCTCCCTGCTGGACAGGGAGGCTCAGTGGTGACACTACTGCCACCACAGTGAGGCAACCCCTACTGCTGCCACGCAAGCGGGGCGTGCCTCACCTTGGCAGTGCACTTGGCAGGGGGCTCCCAGCTGTGGTGGAGGTGGCACTGGGCCTCTCCGCCCCACTCCACTCTCCTGCATTGGGTCCCGCCAGCTGAGCCATGGAGGCCTGTGGGGGAGGGCAGCAGGGCCCTACAGCAGGCAGCCCGCATCCTCCCCCACCCCGTGCACATATCTGGGGGGGAGGTAAATGTCCCCTATCCAGGAATACATGCAGTAGTGGGGAGCCAGCCCCTCCACCTCCCCCTATATGAGCCTCCTGTGGCTCCCTGGCTGGGCCCTATGGCTGTGCATTCCTGTCTCACGCCCCCAGCCCCAGCCCCCAGCCCTGCCCCCCTCCCCCCCTCACTGTGGCCACCTCAATCTGCCTCCCCACTGACACATCATCTATGCCCCACCCCCCCAGACTAACATACAAGCAGCTGGGGGAACTGCACTCCATCACCGCTGCCTGGCTGTATTGCTGGCCACATGCATCTGTGCACATGCACATAGGTACGTAGCGCCCCCTGCATGCTGCTCCCCTCAGCCCCAAAGAGCCCCTTGCAGACTGGAACTCCCCAGCCTGCAAGGGGGAACTCACAGTTTCCCACATTTTTCTCCTTTAAAGGATAAATATCCACATTTTTCACAGAAGTTTAGGGCTGGAAGAGACCTTGTGAGATCATCGGGTCTGGCCCCCCTGCTCTGAGCAGGAAAGACTGCCGAGGTCAAATAACCCCAGCAAGATGTGCATCCAGTCTCCTTTAGAAGATCTCCAGGATAGGTGCCTGCACCACCCCCTCTGGAAGTCTATCCCAGAGTCTGGTTACATGAATCGTCAAAAAGTTTTTCCTCATATCCAGTCTGCAAACTTCTTTGCTCTCCTAACTGTAGCATCACACTGGTGGCTCATATTCATTTTATGGTCAATTATGACCCTCAGGTACCTTTCAGTCATAGCTATCATAGCACCACTGAGCCTGTAGGTTTGTTGCAGATTTTAGTACTTGACACATCTCAGCGTGGAAGAGCATCTGGTTCTGGTCCGCCCATCTAACTAATTCATCTTGGTCTGCCTGAATCGTCAGCCTACCCTGATGCATGGCCATACTTCCCCACAGCTTAGTGTCATCAGTGAACTTTGCCAGTGTGCTTTTCAGCCCCACACCCAGATCATTGATGAAAATGTTGAAAAGCGCTGGTCCAAGTACCAAACCCTGGGGGACCCCCAGTGGCTACCTTCCTCTAGGTCGATACAGATCCGTCTTTTAGTAGTCTCTGGCTCTGACCCTCCAGCCAGTTTCCCACCCGTTTGACCATTGAATTGTTGAGCCCATAGTCCCCTAGTGTTACCCTGAGAACCTTGTAGGACACCAAGTCAAAGGCCTTCCTAAAGTCCACGTAAATGATGCCGACCTCATCTCCCTTACCCAGGTGGTGAGTAACCTGGTCATAGAAGGAGATGAGGTTAGTCAGTAGGGCTGTGCAAAGCTTCGGTAGCTGATTCAATTTGGAGGTGATTTGGTCTGATTCAGGGACCAAATCTCCAAATCCGAATTGAATCAAGAGACCAAGTAAAAGCTCCAAATCGATTTGAAGTATCTGAATCTATATGGAAAAGCTTCGGAAAAGATTCAGCCAATTCGGAGATTCAGCTGACAGCTGCCTCCAGCTGGTAATTCTGTTGAGGTTGAGGGAGTAGGGGAGGGATGAAGCATGGGGGAGGGAGGGAGTGCAGCTGCCCAGCTGGGGCAGGGGGGGCATGGGATGCAGGCATGGCAGCACTGTGAACGGGAGCACTGTCCTGATGCCACTTGCCCAGACACGGCACCGGGGGGGGGGGGGAATGCGGGTGCAGCTTGCTCCAGGTGGAAGGGGACAAGTGGAAGCAGGGCAGAGCTGCCACTCCCAGAGCTGATGCAGGTGCCCTGCTGCTACCCAGAGCAAGCTGTGCCTGTATCACACCCTGCCCCCCACCCCCCATGCCGGCTAGGCAAGGAACACTAGGGCATAGCCCCCGTGGCTGCCCCTGCTGGGACAGAGGCAGGCACAGCCAGAAGAGCCATGAAATCTTCATGGCTGCCCTGCCCAGTCCCATGCCCTGTCTGAAGAAAAAAAAGCACCATAATCACCGGCTCTGGCAGAGCCCCCCATGCAGCACAATGCAGTGGAGGGCAGCAGGGATTGCTCCCCCCACTTGGCACCCACACGGCAGCTGCCCTATGGCATGGGTGCAGCATGGGTCAGCAGGGCACTATGCACTGTATGGGAGCTGGGGCAGCTCCATGTGTCAGCTGGAGTCCAGCAGCAATCACCCCAGTGGCCCCAGCTTCCAGACAGTGCACAGTGCCCTGCCGAGCTGCACAGCACCCGTGCCATGGGGCAGCTGCTGCGCGGGTGCCAGGCAGGGGCAGGCAATCCCCACTGCCCTGCGCTGGGGGCAGGGGGGAGGCTCTGCCACAAGTGGCCAGAGGCCCCAACCACTGGTCCTGCAGCCAGTGAATACAGGGCGCTTTTTTTTTTTCTTTTTTTTTTTTAATTTAAAGTGCTGGGACTAGGCTGGGGCGGGGTGGTGGATGGGGCTGAGCACAGCAGCCATGGTGGCTTCTCCCATGGCTCCCCCCACTTGGGGAGAGGCAGGCACAGCCTGAGGAGCTGCAGGAGAACCTGCAGCCATCCAGCTGTGCCTGCTTCTCCCCGGCCAATCCTAATCACTGAATATATCTGAATCGGCGCCAAATCTTCTGAAGCCGACTCAGCCAAATCGATTCAGGACAGTGATACGAATCTCTGAATCAAATCACTGTCCTCTGAATCAGCCAAACCTGAATTGAATACTTCCCTATTCGCACAGGCCTATTAGTCAGACATGACCTACCCACAACAAAACTGTGCTGGGTGTCATTCAGAATTTTGCCTTATACTAGCTTATTGCATATGGACTCCTTGAGACATTTTTTGAGGATTTTTTTCTGGGATTGAGGTCAGGCTGATTGGCCCGTGGTTCCCTGGGTCCTCTCTCCTCCCCTTTTTGAATATGGGTACAACATTGGTCCTCCTCCAGTCTTCTGGGACCTCTCCTAAGTGCTATGAATTCTCAAAGAGGTTCACCAGCTGTCCTGTGATGACTTTGGCTAGGTTGTTCCGCACTCTGAGATGGAGTTCCTCCAGTCCTACTGACTTATAAATATCCAGCCTCTCTAGCTGTTCTTTCACCAGCTCTACATTGATTGTTGGTAGGTGATCATCCCTACTGTGACTATTCTGTGTCATATTTGCATTCAGCAGGCTATTACTCTTAGACTGGTAGAATACAGACGCAAAGTAATTGTTCAGTTTTCTCCTTGGGTGTTGGTGATCAGATGTCCAGATACATGGGACTACTGCTCAATGTTTCCACTGGTTTTCCTCCTGTACCTATAGAAGGACTTCTTACTGTGCTTGATTTTGGTTGCTAACCTGAATTCAGTCACTGCCTTTGCTTTTCTAATCTGTCCCCTACAGGTGTGGGCCAATCTTATGTAGTTCTCCTTGGGTTCTATTCCTAGCTTCCATCATTGGCAAGCCTCCCTTTTCTATTTCAGAAGACCTGCAACTTCTCTATCAAGCCAAGATGGCCTCCCAGCCCCTGTGCCACCTTTTTTGCATACAGGTAAGGACAACTTCTGTGCACCAAGGATTGTGTCCTTAAGGAACAACTGCTCTTCACCCTGCGGTCCATGACCCCATGAGGCATTACTTCATGGCAAATGGAAAACCCAGATCCCTGGTGATCAGTCCTTGCTTTCACTAATAGTTTTGCCAGAACTCCTAGCAATCAGTAACACAGGCATAATAAGGTTCCCAAAGTATCACATATGTTCCATGGAATTACTATTTTTCCCAGGGAGCCACCATAGTTGGCTATTCCATTCTGTAACTAGTGGCCGTCCCAGGGCCAGTCTGATCATTGGCCACTTGTTTCAGTGCAAACCGCCTGCCTACTTCACCTGCCATGCCTTTGATGAAACTTAATGAAAGTTGTTTACAAGGCAAGAGGCTGCCCATTTACTTGCCCTGATGCCAAGGGCCTATATACACGGCTCTGATCTTCCATATACCATGTCCCATACCTCAAAGATGTCATCCATATTACTCCAGTGCCTCACACTGGGATCCACACTCCCATGCCCTCACACCAGTGCTTTACAACGGGACTCTCAATCCCTATGCCCTCACACTGGGATGCATAATGCCCTGCTCAGGGCTCCCAGCCCCTATCTTTTCCTCAGGCTCCATACCCAGCACGGGACCCTCTTGGTCCCATCACACCCCTGCACTAGGGCCTCAATCCCCTGCCCAACACTGGGCTTCAATCTCCTTAATCCCCTTCCCTGAGAAGCCTCACATCTACCTCCCTCACAGGTTTAGGGACCCACCCCCCTAGAGCCTTGGCTCCTTCATGCACCTCAGGACTTGCAGTGAAACTGGGCACTGCCTCAGGTCCCTTCCTGACCTGGGCCCTGCCTCAGGACTCACTGTGAGCCTCGACCCTTGCTTTGACTTCAGGGTGTATTCCCCTAGCCTTTCCCCTCCAAAGGGTAACCCACAAGGCAGTGGGGGCTGAGGCTTTCCAGCACCCCCTACTCACCCTTCATCGAGGAGGCACAAGTGTAGCATTTCCTGAGGACTGCCCCACCACCAGCAGCTGCACCACAACATCCAGCCCCAGCAGGGTGTAGTTTTAGGTCATTCCCCAGGACCAGGAACCTCCACCTTCCCCATTGCTCCTTCCCTGTATCTCCAAGGTGTTATAAGCAGCAGCGCCAGCTGAGTGATGTTCTCCCTTTGGCTGCTAGCACCAAACTGCAGGCTCCACTGCTGAGAGCCCTGTTCTTAGAGGGAACAGCTGGGCCCTGTTCCCAATCTGGCAGTTGTGCCTGATTGGGATTGCAGCCACCTGCAGACTGCTTTGCTGTCTGCTCACACCTCTGTTACACCTTCCATGACTATAGGGTGTATGTTGACACAAGTGCTCACAGAAGCAGCATGACATATCTTACAGGGTTGCCACCAGCAAGCTCAAAATGCTCCCCCCTGCACTATTGGGACATTTCTACCAGGGAGACTGACCAGAGACATGGTGTCCTGATACAGGGGCAGATAATGGTGCAGGTGCCTTCCTAACAGGAACCTCCAGAGTGAGAGTGGAAGTGAAATACAGGTAGTTAGCTGAGACTAGATAGCTAAGATAATGCTAACCATGACATGGCCCTGATCTTGTCCTGCTTGCCCGTGGAAGTGACCAAGATGCTCAGTTCTTCCCCAAATATCTAGAAGTTTGTAACAATTTCAAAGTCTGCTCTGCCATCAATTCAATGGCGTCTACCTGTCTGCAGAGCATGCGCAGGAATTCAGCACCGAGATGCATTATCTGCTCCCTATGGAAACACACTCAAGGTTCCTTCTACTATGTTCACTCCTCACAGTTACCTCTTGCCCATGAGAGTTTAGGAGGTTCAAACACTGATGTTGCTCCAAGGACACAAAGGGACCCAACTGCTCAGAGGATGTCCTGTAGTTGAAAACACAGTCAAGACGAACAAGATCAGATGCTGCAGGACGTTGTGGAGTCCTTCAGACACCAAGTCATTATTACTGAAAGTTGGTTTGCTGCCTATGAGTGCCAGCAGGTTTGATCAGAGAGCTGCTATCAACTCTTCAGAAAGCTTTTGAGGCTCAGTCCATCACAAAGTTGTGCCAGTCCTTCCTGGACAGGGTGGCTACCTCTGCAGAGGCGTATGTCTGTGTTACAACAGTGAAGTAGAAAGCAACTGTAGCCATCTACCCTCTCCCATCCAACCAGTAGCACTGTCACCAGCCTCACATCAGCCTGAGACTCACTGCCTCCTGC
>NW_005843123.1:147296-160858 GCF_000455745.1 Alligator sinensis | reverse complement strand
CCTTCCCTGGACAGCAACTGGTCAGTAGGAGCAAGTGGAGGCTGGCCAAGCATCGTGGGTGCACATCTCTTTGTACTTCAGCTGCCCTCACTGGCTGGGGCCTTGCACTCCCTGGCATGGACACCAGGAAGTGGAGATCAGAACACCAGATCTGTCAAACAGCATGGCAGATGCATCCTTTCATTTCCCTGGGGTGATGGGGAATACCACCACACTTCCAGGTGCCTGAAACCCAGCAGCAGGGAGACAGCATCACAAAAAGGTCATTGAACTTTGATGATGAGACGGGAGATTGGACCCTGGTGCTATTTGCCCCCACCTAGATTCCCAATGCTGCCAGTAGTATGGAGTCAGATCCACCCATGGAGATATAGATATGACTATCAAGCTCCTTGGAGTCGTCTTGCTCAGACTGGGAGCAGGCATGCTTCCATGCCACAGCACCCCCAGCAACCCTCTCAGCCATCAGGGAGACCTGTAGATATGGGATCTGGATGGACCCAAAACCACCCCACAGCACATTTAGCTCAATGCATATTTACTGTGGTTTGCACAGTTTATTTGAAAAAATAAAGCTTCCACAGTTATGTTTCCTGTACAGGGATCAACTTGAGTTGTTCACAACCCCAACCCACCCAGCGGCCCATGCCACAGTTTCTCACTCTGAGCCAGCCCTCTCAAACTCCCAACACAGGACCCCATTTCCCCCATGAGTGTTCCAACGCTCCCATTCCTCGGCCTCCCCCTCCAGTTTCCCCCTCACCAATCCTCCGTAACAGGGAGTGTTAAGCCCAACAGTTAGCATGAAAGAGGTTTACTGAGATGTTTCAAAAAAGCACATTAAGAGGTACAGAGTGGTGAATGAAGAGTTCACAATTGCTCCTAGGTACCCCCTGAACTCCCTCCTACCTATCCCAGAAAGTAGTCCACTCAAGCTTCCCTGATCAGAATAGCCTGGTGGTGTTCCTGTCCCAGATACTCAGCCAGAAGCACCACTTCAGACCATCCATAGATTTAATAGATTTCTAGGGTCGGAAAGGACCTATTAGATTATCAAATCTGACCCCCTGCTCTGGGCAGGAAACAGCACTGTGGTCAAATGACCCATCCAGGTGCTTGTCTAATCTCCTCTTGAATACTTCCAAGGTAAGGGAAAGCACTAGGGCTGTGTGAAGCTTCGGGTGCTGATTTGATTTGGAGGAGATTCAGCCCAATTCAGCAGCCAAATCTCTGAATCCGAATAGAATCAGGAAACCAATTAAAAGGTCCAAATCAATTCAAAGCTCTCCTAACAAATTTGGAAAAGATTCGGAAAGCTTCATTGATTTGAGCAGTCCCCGCTTGCTGCTGCAGGGAGCTGGGCCCGGACTATGTGCTGATAAGTAAGGGGCGGGGGAGGGGGGGGCCACAGGAGAGGGAACGGGACCATGGGGGGACTCTAGACAAACCCCATCCCCTGCCTGCTCCCCCAGCCCCCCTGAGTACCACCCGACTCCCACCTGCTTTCCCAACCCCCAGCTCTTTAAAAAAAAGCCCATACTCACTGGTTGCTGCCAGGCAGGGGGGTGATCCCCACTGCCCCCCACTGCCCCCCACTGTGTGGGGGGATCTGCCCTCTCTCCCAGGTCCCCCTCCCCCATGGCCCCAGCTCTCAGCCCTTTAAAAAAAAAAAAGCCCCCACTCACCAGCTGCTGTATTGGCCTCAGGGCTCTGGGGGCTTGTGGCAGAGCCCCCCACACAGCGCGGGGCAGTGGGGAGCAACAGGGATCGTCCCCCTGCCTGGCAGCAGCGGCCAAATCTCCAAATCAGATTCAGCCAAATCTATGCGGGACAGTGATTCGAATCACCAAATCAAATCACTGTCCCCCAAATCAGCCGAATCCAAAGTTAATACTAGCCACTTTGAGCAGGCCTAGAAAGCATCACCTGCATTGGAAGTCCATTCTATATTTTGGCAACCCTCAATGTAAAGAATTTCTTCCTGATGTCCAATCTAAATCTACTCTCCTTCAGTTTATGGCCATTATTTCCAGTAACTCCAAGGGGTGCCCTGGTAAACAGAGTATCCCATATTCCCTGCTGACTCCCACGATGAGTTTGTAGACAGCCACGAGATCACCTCTCAGCTTTCACTTGCAGAGGCTGAAGAGATTCAGGTCCCTCAATCTGTCTTCAAAGGGTCCTACCTGCAGGCCCTCAATCATACCAGTAGCCTTCCTCTGAGTCCTTTCCAGGTTATCCACATCCCACTTGAAGTGCAGCGCCCAAAACTGGACACAGTACTCCAGTTGCAGCCTCACCAATGCCACAAGGCGGGGAAGTATCACCTTCCTAGACCTGCTCGCAATGCACCGACCAATGCAAGACAGAGTGTGGCTAGCTTTACTTATTACTGCATCACACTGGCAACTCATGTTCATTTTTGTGTCAACTATGACTCTGAGATCTCTTTCCACTGCTATGCTACATAGAATGGTACTTCCCAGTCTATAAGTTTATTGGTGATTTTTTTTCTCCCCAGGTGCAGCACTTTGCACTTATCTTTGTTAAACTGCATCCTATTTGATCCGCCCACTTCCCCAGTCTGTCCAAATCTGCCTAAATTTGCTCCCTACCCTCTAGAGTGTTTACTATACCCCATAGTTTGGTGTCGTCTGTGAATCTGGACAGAGTGCTTTCTACACCCTCATCCAGATCGCTGATAAAGATATTGAAAAGTACTGGTCTAAGGACAGAGCCTTGGGGGACACCACTGCCCACATCTCTCCAGGTAGAAACTGACCCATCCACCACCACTCTCTGGGTGCATCCCATGAGCCAGTTTTCCACCCACCTGACTGTGAAAAAATCCACGTCACAGCTACTTAGTTTACTTGTAAGAATTGGGTGTGACATTGTGTCAAAAGCCTTTTTAAAATCCAAATAAGTAACATCTACCTCTACTCCTGGATCTAAGCACTTTGTGACCTGGTCATAAAAAGAAACCAGGTTAGTCAGGCAGGATTTGCCTGCTATAAACCCATGCTGGTTGCCCCTTAACATTGTATTATCTGCTGGCCCCCCACATATGTGATCCTTAATGATTTTTTCTAAGGTCTTGTCAGGAATAGAGGTGAGGCTAACTGGCCTAAAATTACCCGGGTCCTCCTTCCTCCCCTTCTTGAAAATAGGGACCACATTGGCCCTTTTCCAGTCATCCAGGACCTGTCCTGAGTGCCACGAGCTCTCAAACAGTTGCGTCAGTGGTTTCGTTATGACACTGGCCAATTCCTTTAGTACCCTTGGGTGAAGATCATCGGGTCCTGCAGACTTAAATACGTTCAACCCCTCCAAGTACCCCTTCACCAGGTCAGCACGAATCACTGATGGACTGGTATCTCTCTCAAGCCAGACGAAAGTCGCATTGGGTGGTGTGTTTTTTTTCCTGGACCAGGAGCACAGATGGAAATAAATCACTGAAGAGCTCAGTTTTCTCCATCCTATCTGTTACGAGTTGCCCTAGTCCATCCTGTAGTGGCCCTATGTTACCCTGCACCTTCTTCTTGCTCCCTATGTACTTAAAGAAGGTCTTTTTGTTACCCTTAATCTTAGTTGCCAACCTGAGTTATGTTTCTGCTTTGGCCTTCCTCACTGCTTCCCTGCAAGTGCGAGCCAAGTAGGTATACTCCTCCTTGGTGGCTGTCCCCTGCTTCCAATGCCTGTAAGCCTCTCTTTTCCCCTGTAGGCTCTCCTGGATTTCCCTGCTCAGTCAAAAGGGTTTCTTCTCTCTTTTGCCTCCCTTTATGTGTACTGGGATGGTACCCCTTTGTGCCTGCAGGATCAGTCCCTTGAGGAACTCCCACCCTTCCTGGACTCCCAACTCACCAACATTATTACCCCTCAGACCCACGCTAACTAATCTCCTGAGCTCACTGAAGTTGGCCTTCCAAAGTGCCAAAGGCTTCCACTGTTGTGGGTCCATCTGAAGCTGATCCAGTTTCCAGAGAGGCTTCCCCCCTCACCTCACATATTTTGGGGAGGATGCAGGTGGTGGCCACAAAGTTGGGAATGTCCCTCAGCTTAAATTCATAATGGAACCCTGAGGACCTCCAGCATGCCTTTAGGTGCCAAAGGTACATTCCACGACCATCCAACAACTGCTCATCTAATAATTAACGAAATTCCTTCCTGATGCCCAGCTGGCCAGTATATGATTTCATGAGCAGTGGGTAGGCCAGATCACCAATAAGTCGGGGAATGGTCAGCTTACCCAAATCCATAGTTGGAATGTCAGGCACTCCCTCATTTCCAGCAAACCAGATTTCCTGAATACACAGGCAACTTGTACCCAGCCCAAACACTCAACACTGATATTAGTGAAGTACCTCTAGTAGGCCACAACTCCTGGAGTATTCTTGAAAATAACATCTTACAATTTAAGTAATCCAAGGTATGGACAGGCAAGGTACAGAATGGCTATGTGGGTCCCATCAATGGCCCCCACACAGTTCAGGAACTCTGTTGTTCAAACATAGTGATGACTTCCTGCAGGTTCCTGAGCCAGATGAACCAAGGCACTAGCTCTTCAAGCATGGTGTTACACACTTTGTGCACAGTCACCATCACTGTTGTCTGACCCATGCTGAACTGGTTGGCAAAAGAATGGAAGCTGTCAGTGTTCACCAACTTCCAAATTATCAGGGCCATATGTCTCAGTGGACACTGGACATTGACACCCAATGTCCTGGCACTGGAGCAGAGGGGCACCTCAGTGCAAAGGTTAATGAAGGTGCCACAGGACCATCCTAAAGTTCACCACCACTGTTTTTCTCTCCAGGTTCCAAGTATGAGGTGCTCCCACCAGTCCAAGTTCACTGGTAGTGCCCAACACAGGCAAAAGGTAATCAGGCCTGCAGCACCCCAGCTTGCATGCCATCATGCTGTACTCCTCAAGAGATCAAGCATGATGCCCACAGCAGCATCACGGCCCTCGAAGTAGAGCCTTGCACCTCTGAAACACGGAGTACCTGTGGATTATAGAGTGGTCAAGGCAAGGATTTGCTCAGTTATGCCACTTGTCATCTCCCAAGAAGGGCTTAAATATCCTGTGCTAGGCCAAGGAGGGATTGAAATTTGCATTCTCAGCACAGCAAAACAGTCAGCCAATCAACGCTTTTGTCTATGCTGGGCTGGTTTTGGTCACTGTTGGAAATACAGGAAAAAGTTGCTCCAGCATGGCATGCAGGGAGTCCTGTTCACCAGCCCTCTAATGGCAGAATGTGAACTGTTCATGTCAGAGCCGTAGTAAATATTACTATGTGACTGCTCTGAACACATTTAATACCACATAACGTTCCACAGATTCAACACATAGTAAGTGTCCCATATGACAAGGCCCTCAGGCTGCTCCGATAAGGGCAACATGCAGCATATTGCTCTACAGGAGGAAAACTGCAGGGATGCTATAACAGGAAGCCTGGGGGTCAGGAGTGAAACAGCTACAAACTCCTGAAGAAAGTGCTGGAGGAAGATTTGACTTCCAGGCAGTTGGCTAATACAGTCGAAATTGGCAAGGTATAGACAGGCCCCTGGAGAAGACCCCAGATTTGGAAGAAGGGATGAGTGATATGGAATTTGTGTTTCTAGATTTTATGTGAATGAAAGGCAAAGCTCTGAGAAAACTCTAGGTGTGGTATTACTCTTGCATAGCTGACTGGACAGGCCAGCAGCCCACAAGCTCATTGTTTTTTCTGGTCTGAGTCTAGAACAGATTCACCCTCCTGAAACTAACACAGGTTTAACTTTACCTCTTATCTGTCTTTCCTGCATTTCACTTGTACTACATGGAACTACTCTATTTTGTTAAATACTGGCTTTGGAAGGAAAAGGGGGAGAATTCTTTAGCAAAGACAATTACATTGCGAGACCTTTATTGAAATGACAGAGCATACTGCAAGTTAATCTTTATCAACCTAGAATCATAGACTCATACAACTGAAAGAGACCTCATCTGGTCCAAACCCCTACAGGAATGCTATTCCTAAGCTATCCCTAGCAAATGCTTATTCAACCTCCTCTTGAAAACCTCCAGTGAAAGAAACTGCAGAAAGTTCCTGGGTACTCTGCTCCAGTACTTTCCTGTTCCAACAGTAAGGAGGTATTTTATGAGATCTAAATTAATTTTGCTGAAATTTAAAACCATTGCTTTGTATCCTTCCCTCTGCAGCACAGGAGAACAGTTGTTCTCCTTCTTTATGGCACCTCTCAAATATTTGAAAACTGCTATTATGCCCCACCCCTTCCAATCACTCTTTCTTCAGCTGCTTAACACATGCTTAACACCAAAGTCTCAAAGCCCATCTACTCCACCAATCTGATCGACTGGGGCAGGTCTGACACCACAGCCAAAATCCTTTCTGGAGTAGCCTCAGCCAACAGGGAAGCAGCTTGTTATGTACCTAGAGGACTGGAGGTCATAACACTGCAATTTTTGGACTTACAAAACTAGTATAACACTCTCCCACTGTTGCACATATTGGCTGGAGAAGATCTAAAAGCTTCTACAGAGACTGTTCGTGTCTCAGTCACCAGGATAACCATGCCAACTCAACCATTAGAGATAGAAAAAAGAAAACAATTCTGAAACTACGTACAGGCTTGATGTCCCGGTGTAGGAATCCCACTGAGTGAATGGCTTCTATAGATTCTAGAATCTGCTTGCCTAATCGAAGGGTTGTGCTCAATGTAAAAGTCCCTCGGGGCTGACTTCTTCTGAGGTCTGCAAGATTCCGGCCCTGAAACAGTTAATACAACTTATACCAATTGCACTGCATGTTATCCATGTGTGGACAGACAACACTTGACAGCCACAAAGTTTGACAAAAGGCAGACTCCAGTGAAAGTAGAATCCATAAAATCACACCCATTTTTATTTCTTGTATGAACAAACAATATTTTCTTTTAATTTTCAACATGTTACTTGAGGTGCAGACTGACAGCTTTGGAAACTTAAAGATCCTGTTTATTTATCATCAAAAAGGTATAGCACGAAGAGCAGCCATACAAGCTTCATTTTACACACACACACACACACACACACACACACACACACACACACACCTGCTTTGAAGTGCTGAAAACAGGCTGAAATGAGAACAACTACTGTCCATTCTACTGAGAGAAAGTCCACAAAGAAGGTCAGACATCAGAAATAAGGTAAATACCTCAAGCACCTGTCAGCCATTAATTACTTTTTTAATTAACTCCACATGAGTTCTCCAACACAGTCACCCACCTGGTTTTTAATCTTCATAGAAGGATGAGAGCAAGGCCATGCAACAGTAAGTTTTATGTTAAGTGGGCCAGATGTACAGTTGCAAGAGTGATATTTTTTTACTGTTGTTTTTTAACCCAGAAAAAGAACTTTTTCCAAGGGTATGTCAAATCCCAAGAGACATGGTAACTTCAGAATCTGAATCAAGGCTGCCTGTTTAGCAAAATTATGAACGATGTCCATTAAATTATACTCATCTGAGCATGTAAGTGAATCCTGAGTCATAGGCCTTGATGAGTCATCTGAATGGTCTCTAATTGTTCTCCTGTGGATGGAATAAGTGCCCACCAGATGTCACAAACCCCTGGGTCTTCCACTCCATCCATTCCACTCTTTGTCCCTTCTCTTCATTCATATATTTCCTCTCCTTTCCTCATCCTTGACTCACTTTCCCTTCTCATTCATTATGTACCCAATAGTAATTGTCCTACTCGCTCCACTGCTGTCACCTCTTTCATCCTCCCCAACTCTTTCTATATCGACAACTCAGTGGCAATAAATGATGGCAGGGGATATTCTTCAAAAAGACTATAAACATAAGGAAGCAGGTGCCTTCTGAAATTCTAGCATGGAAAGCCAAGTTGTACTGTCCATACTAGATTATCAGAGCAGTCCTTTATGGACATATGATCCAAGAATGTAGGCATTGGGGATATTTTCTCCTAAATTCAAATAATTGTTATAATAGCTGATGCAGTAGCATAGAGCAGATATGGAAAGCCTGGATCTCCTAGTGAGAACATGAAGACCAGATGAAACATGGATAATTTAAACATGCTGGACTAGCAACCATGACTGAGATGCAAGTATTAGAGGTTGTGTTTTGTACAGGAAAGACAGAAATAAAGGTAAAAGTGGTAGGGTAGTACATTACATTAGTGATGTGATAGACTGGAAAGAGATAACAAGGGAGGTATAAAACAGAATTGGTTGAGTCAAATCATTTTTGGTAAGAATAATAAAAAAAAATGCTACTGGGGTAAAGCTGGGAATAGATATAAATGCTACCAGAAAGTGCATCATTATGGGGGCCTATAAACAGGCTGGTGCTCCTGCTCCCATGCAGGCGGGCTTTGCTGCACTACGAATCCCTCAGTCAGTTGAAACAACAGTTCATAAGCAAGCTTGAGAGTCTACAGCCTCACCACCTGGCTGTGATCCCCTGGAAGCCCTTCAGTCAAACCCCAGAACACAAACAATAATCCCTGACTCAAACACACAAGCAAGTAACCTTGTGGGCCCACACCTACTGGCTGGGAAGTGACCCTCTCAGCAGCACAGAAGCAGAAAGGGATCTTGGAGTCATAGTCGACTCCAAGATGAACACAACTTGTCAGTGTGATGAACTCATCAGCAAAGCTAACCACACTTTATCATGCATCAGCAGATGCAAGACAAATAGAACCAAGAAAGTGATACTTCCCCTCTATGCGGCATTTGTCAGATTGCAGTTGGAGTACTGCATCCAGTTTTGCGTGCCATACTTCAAGAAGGATGTTGATAGACTCTACAGGGTCTAGAGGAGGGCCACTCATATGGTTACAGGCTTACAGGACAAGCCCTATGAGGAGAGACTGAGGGACCTGGACCTCTTCATCCTTCACAAGAGAAGACTGAGAGATGATCTTCTGGCCACCTGCAAATTCATTAGGGGGATGCAGCAAGGGATCGGAGATGCTCTGTTCACCAGGGCACCTCTTGGGGTAACAAGGAACAATGATCATAAAGTGACAGAAAGCAGATTTAGGCTAGATATCAGGAAAAACTTCTTCACAGTAAGGGTGGCCAAAATTTGGAATGGGCTTCCAAGGGAGGTGGTGCTCTAACTTAGGGGTCTTTAAGAGAAGGCTGGATAGGCATCTGGCTGGGGTCATCTGACCCCAGCACTTTTTCCTGCTTAGGCAGGGGGTCGGACTCAATGATCTGTTGAGGTCCCTTCCAACCCTAGCATCTATGAATCTATGAAACTATAAAGCAAAACCTTTGGCCTTTCTTTGGGTGTCAGGAGAGGGCACTTTTAGGTCTGGCCCTTCCTAGAAGTGAGCTCCTTCTGGTTTCAGTCTGCCTCCTAGCTGCAAACTGTTCCTTCCCCAGGTCCAACTCTTTCTCCTCTCTTGGGATTTTAAATTGCAAGCTAATCACCCATAGGTGGGCGTCTACCTCAGGGCTGGCTGCCCATTTAAAGGGCCAGATCACACTGTTACATATCCCCCTCTCCAAGAGTAAAGTCCAGGACTCACTCTTCCACATTCAGTGCCAGTCTGGCCCTTAAGTGGGGCAGGCAGTACTAGACTAGGAACCTAGCACTGAGGAATTAGCTGTTTGTGCTATGGACTTTTGTTGGTGTTATGAACTACTGTTTAGACCAGTAGCAGGCAAAATAGAGCCCACAGGCCATTTTATCTGGCCCGTGGGGCCCCTCTAAAATTTAGGCAATTATTACCTGCTGGTGGCTGCCTGTCAGAAAGCCGACAAGGCATCGGCAGCACAAAGCGCCAGCTGCAGTAGCAAGCAGCTAGGGGCTCTGGTTGTGCTGCAATCAACCCAACCCCAACCTGGCCCACCCTGCTCCGCTCCCAACCCCAGAAGCTTTTGGAGACCAGAAGCTTTGGGCAAGCAGAGACTTTTGCCCTGGCACCCCTGTGGCTGTTCCCCAGCTCTCCCTCATCCAAGAGTTGAAACTGAGGTAAGAACAGCGGGGCGGGGGGGAAGAGGGAGGGGAATGGGGACACATGGACTGCCTTGCGGGACTCTGACTCTGTGCCTCCATGTGCTGCTCCCAGCTAAAGTGGCAGGAGCACCGTGTGGAGGCACAGAGATGGCCCAGCCTGATGGCACAGGTCTTCTCATGCCTCCTTTACTGAGGCATACAAGGAAGTGGGACTGATACTCAAAATTCAGAAGACTAAGGTCCTCCACCAACAAGCTCCTAATGAACAGTCTCCAGGTCTGGTAATCCAGATCCATGGTGGGACTCTGGAGAATGCGGAGTATTTCCTGTATCTCAGATTTCATCTGTTGCAGAAGGCTGACACTAACAAAGAAATCCAACATCATCTCAAATACGCAAGTGTGGCCTTTGAACGCCTGAAGAAATGAGTGTTCGAAGATCACAACATGAGATCCGAAACCAAGCTCATGGTTTATCAACTAGTCATGATCCCCACTTGCTGTACGGAGCTGAGACTTGGACAATGTACAAGAGACATCTAAAGTTGTTGGAGAATTACCATCAATGCTGCCTGCAGAAGATCCTTCAAATCCAGTGAGAAGAGAGACACCAATGTTATAGTCCTCCTGAAAGCAAACACCATGAGTACTGAGTGACTCCAGACTCCCAAAGCAAGTTTTATTCTCCCAGCTCAGCCAAGGTGTACGCTCAAGAGGAGGGCAAAAAACGTGCTTCAGGGACATCCTCAAAGCCAACTTGAAAAAATGCAACATCGATGTCAACTCAAGGGACACAATCACCCAGGACCACCCCAAATGGAGGAAGAGTCTGCTGCAGGGATCTCAGTACTTTGAAACCTCATGACAAGAACAGAAGATGGAAAACCAGGAGCAGCAGAAACAGCGTGTCATGGACGAAATGAAAAATCTTGCACCACCCACCCCACATAGAAATACATGTCTGAGTTGCAGTAGGGTCTGTCAATCCTGGATAGGCTGCATCAACCATCTTCAGACACAGATAAGACAATCATGGAAGACAAACATTCTCAACTGTGAGGGATTGCTGAAGAAGCAGCTACTAATACACAGAACAGCTGAGATCAGTCGCTACTGCTGTGTAGTATAGACAGTAGCTTAGATGTGCCCAAAGGCATTAAAACATCTCTCTCTCTCTCATTCAACTAGTTTCTATATGCAAGAGAAAAAACACACTTCTACAGCCTCTCCCCAACCTTCATCCTCATTGCCCAGCATATTGGGATTTCATTAGTTATTTTGGAAAAAAATATTAGGCTTTCAGCTATATTTGCAACAGTTAAGAGAAGCAAAACTCACCTGAAGCTGCATGACCACGTAGTTAAATTTCTCATTCCTTCCACAGCCAATAAATCTACAGACATGGTCTTTCCCTGCAGGAAAACACAAACATATAGAACATAAGCAACTATAACCGTCTTGTGCTTGTGCGGGCCGGCTCCCGATCTCGGGGGCATCAGTTACAGAGGCGTAATGGTGGATTGAAAAGATTATTTACTTACACCCAATGTGGTCGTGGTGTAGGCTGGACAGCTTTCCAGGCGCAGCTCTGCTTGAATCCTCATTGGAGGACTCTGACAAACTCGGTTCTTTGACCCCGGAGTGGTTTAGGCTCCGCGGGTTTGACAATTCTCTCCCACAGAGCAGCTGAATCTCCGTGGGTTTTGTTCGGTTCCCAGGTCCCCCGGAGCTGTTAAGACTCCGTGGGTTCGAAAATTGGGTCCATAGGATAGGGATACGTCTAGGGTTGCGATCGACGACGGGGAGAGGCTACAGGTTATTGGCCCTGGAGTTGTTAAGGCTCCGAGGGTTCGGTAAATAGGTTCCCCGGAGTTGTTGAAGCTCCGTGGGTTCGGCAAATTAAACCTCTGTTGCCCTCTTAAGGAAAAAGCTGGGTTCGTAGGGATCAGCAGCGCTTAGAAATCTTCACGCTCTTTTCCCGAACTCCACGTGCTTTCTCTCTCTCCTACTTGGGCGGAAACTACCCAAGACTTTTGTACGGCTAGCAAGCCAATAACTAGCTGCCACATGTGCCTATATTAAGATTGGCCAATAATGTGGCAGAAATCTTAATACAAATGGCGGGAACTCCTTTGCATCGTACATCACTATAATGCAAAAGAAATGCACCATGCAAAGAAGGCTACAAAACTGGCGGGAAATACTCTCTTGCATGCGGGTTCTCTATTACAACAGAAAACTCCACCGTGCAAAAGAGCTGCAATTTAGCGGGAACATAATTTAGCAGTGCCGAAGCACACACAAACAAAAAAAACCACAACTTTGGGTTGTGACAGTGCTCACCAGTCTTTATGAAAAAAGGTCTACACAGCCAAAATTTACCCCATCTGACAGGACTTGGATCATTCACCTCAGAAGACTAAGAACGAATGCAATACCAGTATAAAAAGCGTAAGTAGGGAACTAATATAAAGATGTTTGTTTAGAGCATTCATGAGTGATTTCTTCCACAACTCACCAAGGCTGCAACCACTATCCGCACCAGCCAGGAGGCCCTACTGTACTGACAACCTGCAACCCTTGACAAGGCAGAAATCTTGGCTCATTACCCTGCAAAGGCTGGGCCAGTGATCTATCCCATTAATCCTCCAAGTGATGGGTCCAAATCCCTGCTGTCTGATTCAGGGGACTGTCAGAATTTTCAGACATTCCAGCCAGAACATGCATATGGTATGTTGTCTAGAGAAAGGAACCACGGCACTAACTCATTTTCTAATGCCAGGCAATAGAAAACAGCAGGTATGATACCACCACTGAAACTGTCCCCTCCCCGCAAAAGCACAAGACCCTCCCTTAGGAAGAAAGGTGCTTGTTCCCAGAATGCATCTGAGTTAAGGGAAATTCCTCCTTTTCAGGTAGTTTTTTGTCTTTGCTTTAAATGCCCCCACTGTTTAGGTCACTTATGTCATGATCATTGCTAACTGTACCACATGAACATACAAGGGTTATTGTTTCTCTCTCACCAGACTCATCTTCAAGTGCACCTTTTGTGGAAGAGCATGATTTAAGTGGCGTTGCATTTCACTGTGAAAGGCAGCAAAGACTGGCAATCAGTTGTTCTCTTTGGCAGTAACCACTACTTGGAGGAAAACAAGAGCTGGCAATCAAATGGCCTCTTTGACAGGGAGTCTATTTTGTTCTTACTCAATAATCATGCATCCTCCAGCCTCCTTCTGCCACTGAGGTCATGTTAGAGATCTCAAATACAAAGGATCTGCTTTTATGTTTCCATGATATCCCAGGTATACAGAACTTCTCTGGATCTCACCTGTACTGCTAGGGATTTGTTTGGAAATACTGCTGGCCCCAAACGAGCTTTGGGATTCAAGGGATGCATCTACATGAGGCACTTTACTGCACATTAGATTAGCCTAATCTAATTCACAGTAAAGTGTCACCATTTACATGTGTGCAGCAATTACTGCACAGTAGATTAATCTAATGTGCCGTGTTCTAGTACCTGTAGATACAAACCACATGTGCAGATGCTGACTGAGGCACCAGGAGGCCACAGTGAGCA
>NW_005843123.1:142167-147286 GCF_000455745.1 Alligator sinensis | reverse complement strand
TGTTGCTGCCTGCCAGCCAAGTGGAAATCGGAATAGACTGCAATCTCCATGTAGCTGGGAGGCAGCTGCTCAGCAACCAGAACAGCTCTCCCTGCCCTGCAGAGATTGGGATGAGTTCTGATCGCCACATGGATGGGAGGCAGCTGCCTGGCAGCCAAGACAGCTCTCCCGTGTCCCACAGAGATCAGGACCAGCCCCCACACCCCCTTGAAGCCCAGGACTGGCAGTCTGAAGTTGGACACTAGTGAATTGTGGCTAAAAACCTGTTACTATGACTGACACCATGTAGAGCTCCCACTCCTTACTCCCCTTCTCAAGAAAATGGAGCAGCTTTCTCCCTTCAGCCTGTTGCAACCCTCTCCTCTGCATGGGTGCACACTTCAAACATGCTGGGAGCAGGAGCCAGAACCATATGAAAGGGAAGGGACTTCAAGAAGGACATCTAGTCCAGCCCCCTCTGCTCAAGATAAAAATCATCTGTAACTAAACCTTCCCAGCCAAGTGTCTGTCCAACATGTTCTTGAACATTTCCAACAATGGTAATTCAACAATTTCTCCAGGAAACCTGTTCCAATGCTTGATCACCCTAATAGTCAGAAAGCTTCTCCTAATCTCCAACCTAAATTTCCCCTGCTGCAGGCTGAGGCCGTTGCTGCTAGTTCTGTTCCCTACCACCACAAGGAAAAGCCCACCTCCACCTTCTATATAATCACCCTTCAGGTATTTGAAGCAGGGTGGATCTGATTTAAATCAAATCGATTTAAAGCATGATTTAAATTACGATTTAAATCGCTGGTCAGGAAGCCTCGGTGTAATCATTTTTTCTACAAAAAGGGCATTATTGTTGTTTGATATCGTTTATTAATTTAACTTCTTGAAATTTTACATGTTTATAGAGAGGTAAGGGCTTGGCTCTGTGTACTCAAACTTCCAGAGACAAGAGGACTGATGGGTAGGTAATCAGGTCTGTTATCTCTCATCTCCATATACTGCTGTTAACAAGGATGTTATCTCTGAAGACACAAATCCACAGTTTGAGAACTGAAATTAAGCATCACAGAGATACTTAATGGGATCTTCTAGACTGTGCACTGAGTCTGTCCCAATGGATAGAGTGGTTTACTTTATTCTTTACTAATCTACAGAGGATCCTCTGGGAACCCCATAAGACTGGGCCCCTAATATAGTCTATGGCTTGTTGTGACCTATTTATAAAACTTTTCTAAAAGGGTTACATGAATATATTCATAGATTCATAGACTGTAATGCTGGAAGGTACCTCGGAAGATCATCAGGACTAGCCCCCCTGCACCAGGCAGGAAAGACAACTGGGATCAGTTGCCTGAGTAGGCAATTGCAGCACCTCTGGAAGGAGTTTATTCTACAGTCTGGACACCCTAACTGTGAAGAAGTTTTTCCTAATGTTCAGCCTAAAATGGTCTTGCAGGAGTTTGTGGCCATTACTCCTGGTTTTCCCCAAGCGTGCCCTGGTGAACAGTTGTTCACCGAGCCCTTGATGTATTTCCCTGATGTAGCAGTAAGCTTCTACCAAGTCCCCCCTCAGCCTTCTCTTTTTTAGGCTGAAGAGTCTCAAGTCCCTCCGCCTTACCTCGTATGGCTTGCCATGGAAGTCTCTGATCATATGGGTGGCTCTTCTCGGGACTCTCTCAAGCTTTGCCACATCCTTGTTAAAGTGTGGCATCCAGAACTAGATGCAGTACTACAGCTGTGGTCTCACCAATGCTGTGTAGAACAGAAGAATCACTTCCTTGGTTTTGCTGGAGATGCTTCAATTGATGCATGCCAGAGTATTATTTGCCCTGCTGGCTACAGCGTTGCCCTGCCGGCTCATATTCATACTGTGGTCTTTTGTTACCCACAAGTCCCTTTCATTCATGGTGCTGGTCAGTTTGGCACTGCCAAGCCTGTAGGTGTGCCAGGGATTTTTCATCCCCAGGTGGAACACTTTACATTTCTTGATGTTGAACTTCATCTGGTTCTGATCCGCTCAACTTGCATCAACCCTGTCTAGGTCCACCTGTATCTGCAGCCTATCTTCAGGTGTGACCACGCTTCACCATAAATTGGTGTTGTCTATGAACTTGGCCAGTGAGCTCTTCACCCCCACATCCAAATCACTGATAAAGATGTTGAAAAGAACTGGACCAAGCACCGACCCCTGAGGGACACCACTAGCCATTTCTCACCGGGACAACACAGATCCCATCATGAGAACTCTCTGGGTCCTACCCTGCAAACAGCTTCCTACCTACCTATCTTGCAGTTAAGACCACAATCCTCCAATTTTCTCATGAGAGCATCGTGGGATACCAGATCAAAGGCTTTTTGGAAGTCAAGGTATACAACGTCAACCTCCTCTCTCTTATTCAGGTGACAAGTTACCCAATCATAAAAGGAAATGAGGTTGGTAACACAAGACCTGGCCAAGACAAAGCCATGCTGGCTGTCGTTCAGCATCCTACCTTCTGCTAGTCTATCACACATAGACTCCTTAATGAATTTTTCCAGGATTTTCCCTGGGATAGAAGTTAGGCTAATTGACCTATAGTCTCAAATAGTTTTATTTTAAGATATGTTAAAGCTTAAAGATATCATCCTGGAACAGGGATTATAACTTCTAATTATAAACTATCTTCATGTAGATTAAAAAAAAAAAAACCTTAAAAAAAAAATCAAAATGTATGTTTAAATAAAAAAATCTGATTGAAATAAAAAAATCTTAGTTTCTTTATTTTAAAAAAATCATTGATTTGTATCCACCCTGATTTGAAGGCTGTTATCAAATGCACCCTTCAATCTTTTCTTCTTCAGACTAAATAATTTTAGCTCTTTCAGCCTTTCCTCAGAAGTCTTGTTTTCCAGACCCCTAATCATTTTTATCCATTGGACTCTTTCCAACTGTCCACATTCATCTTGAAATGTAGGGGCCAAAACTGAACATAGTATTCCAGGTGAGGCCTGACCAGTTCTGAATAGAGCCAGAAGAAGCACAACCAGCATGGTTTCATTAAGGGCAGGTCATGTCAGACCAACCTGATTGCCTTTTACGATCAGGTCACAAAAGCATTGGATGCAGGTGTCACCGTGGATGTAGTCTTTCTGGACTTCAGCAAGGCCTTTGACACTGTCGACCACCCCATCCTCATTAAAAAACTAGGTGACTGTGGCATGGATGCCACAGATGGATTGCGAATTGGCTGAAGGGTCGTACTCAGAGGGTGGTGGTGGACGGGTCATATTCGACCTGGGAGGAAGTGGGCAGCGGAGTCCCCCAGGGCTCAGTCCATGGGCCCGCACTCTTCAATTTCTTTATCAGTGATTTGGACAACGGGGTGAAAAGCAACCTGTTCAAATTTGCTGATGATACCAAAATATGGGGAGAGGTGGGCACGTTAGCAGGGAGGGAGAGACTGCAGAAAGACCTGGATAGATTGCAGGGGTGGGCTAACAAAAACATGATGTGTTTCAATACGGATAAGTGCAGGGTGCTGCACTTGGGCAGTAGTAACCAGCAGCACACTTATAAGATGGGAAACTCCCTTCTTGAGAGCACAGAGGCAGAAAGGGATCTTGGAGTCATTATTGACTCCAAGATGAACATGGGCCGACAATGTGAGGTCATGGTTGGCAGGGTTAACCGGACCTTATCGTGCATCCACAGGTGCATCTCAAGTAGGTCCAAGGAGGTGATCCTCCTCCTCTACGCGACACTGGTCAGGCTGCAGCTGGAGTACTGTGTCCAGTTCTGGGCACCCCACTTCAAGAGGGATGTGGACAACATTGAGAGGGTCCAGAGGAGGGCCACCCGCATGATCCGGGGACAGCAGGGCAGACTCTACGAGAGGTTATGGGACCTAAACCTTTTGGGGACCTGGTGACCGTCTATAAACTCACTAGGGGGGACCAGAAGGGTTTGGGGGAGACCTTGTTTCCCCTAGCGCCCCCCAGGATAACAAGGAATAATGGCCACAAGTTGTTGGAGAGTAGGTTTAGATTAGACATCCGTAAGAACTACTTCACAGTTAGGGTGGCTAGGATCCGGAACCAACTTCCAAGAGAAGTGGTGCTGGCTCCTACCCTGGGGGTCTTTAAGAAGCGGCTTAATGCCTACCTGGCTGGGGTCATTTGAGCCCAGTTTTCTTCCTGCCCAGGCAGGGGGTCGGACCTGAAGATCTGCAAGGTCCCTTCTGACCCTACTTCTATGATTCTATGAAGCACTTCTCTTGATTTGCAAGTGACAGTCTTATTGATACAACCCAATATGCTGTTGGTCTTTTCTGCAACATGAAAGAGTACACTGTTAGCTCATATTCAGCTTCTAGTTCACCATAACCCCACTTCTCTGAAGTACTACAGCCTAGCCAGTCATTCCCTAGTCTGTATTTGTGCATACAATTATTCCATCTGTGCATTATTCCATTTGTGCATACAATTATTCCATCCACTTGTCCTTGTTGAATCTCATCTGGTTGACTGTAGACCATTTTACGGTCTATCTAGGGCATTCTGGATCTTAGCCCTTCCCTCCAAAATGTCTACAACTCCACCCGACTTGGTTTCATCTGAAATTCTGCTAAGCCAGTATTCAGCCCCACCACCCAAATCATTAATGAAGATGTTAACCAGTACCAGACCGGGGCAGACCCCTGTGGAACCTTATTTAACCGCTGCACCCAAACAGACATTGGGCACATCTACATGTGTTATTAATGTGCTTTAGGTTTACTGCGCAGTAAAATTCTGAGCAATAAGCCTTCCCTGGGAGCATGTCTACACGTGGACCCAGTTGGGAGCAGATTTGTTCTCAATATCCACTGCCTTCCCCCATCCACAGAGTCTGTCACCTTATTATGGAAGGAAATCAGATTGATCATGCTTGACTTGCTCTTAGCGAATTCATGCTGGCTGTTCTTGATCATCTTGTTCTCTTCTAGATGCTTCACAATAAACTTCTTGAGGACCTGCTCCATATTCTTTCTAGGAATCAAAGTTAGGATGACTGGTCTATATTTCCATGGATCCTCCCATCTGGCCAAGCTGACTTAAAAGTATCTAGGTTCTCTGGGTAATCTCTAACCTATTCTGCCATTACTCTATG
>NW_005843123.1:138612-142136 GCF_000455745.1 Alligator sinensis | reverse complement strand
CTTTCCCTATCTTTCCTGCTATCTGCACTCATCATACGTAGGGACCTACCCAAATCATGATTGCATGGATTTTGCAGAAATCATGAAATGGAGTGATCTCTGTGAAATCCATGGGGGAAAAAAAACTTACTAAAAATAAAATGCTAACTCCCCAGTGGAAGTCAGCAATCCTACAGGCCATGAAGCCTGCCCAGGGGAAGGGCGGAAGGAGACTGTAGGCACAAAAGCCTGCAGGCAAGAAGGCTGCCCCCACCCCTCACCGCTGATCGGCTGAGAGAGCTGCTTGTTGTGTGGTCCCATCCCTCTCCACCAATCAGTGGTGAGAGGCAGGGCTGCATGATGGATAGCCCTCTCAGCCAATCATCAGTGGGAGACAAGGCCACTGAGCTCCCTCAGCCAATAAGAGGCATGGGGGGAGGGGGCCTGGCCACCATAAATCCTTGAAGATGGCAGCTGGCCCTGCAATCTGTGGCATCCCTCCCCTCTACTCTTTGAAGTATTGCTTGTCATTATAGCCATGAGGAGGAAGCCCACCAGTAGGGAAACAAGGACCCATTCCATGGGCCCCAGAGGCAACAGAAGGTATGAATTTCCCCACCTGGCAATTACATGAGGGCATCTGCTGCTACACATGAGAACCCCCTGTCTTATTCCTCCTGCTGTAATCCCCACATCGCAGAGCTCTTTTTTAAAGCTGAGGATCTCCCACGGAGGCACCCACTCCCTATCTTCTCCCCTAATCACAACATTATCACCCAAAACATAGAAAAGAAGTCAGTCATCTCCACCACAGTGGCAGGCAGGGTGAGCACTAGCAGCCTGGTGGAGGGAAGGACATGAACTGTGTATCACTGGGGGGCGGGCGGAGGAGGGGTTCTTAAAAAGGAACATCAGCATCAGCTAAAAAAAACACACTCCATTCCCTTCCCTGACACCCTTTTATAGCATTCAGTTTTAACTGCAGAGTGGTTTTTCTTAATACCCATTTCATTTCCTCATCTGGTTTATTTTAAACACATCATGATCTGTAGGAATCTCTAAATACCGTAAATATAAACTATATTTATAGTTTATAAGAGAGTGTGTGTGTGTGTGTGTGTGTGTGTGTGTAAAGTAGTAGCCTAAAACAAAGTACACAGCTGTGGCTTTGTACAAATTTCTACACAACCAGGGAGGGGCTAGGGAGATAACCCTCCTCCCCCATGTCTGGCATGATGGCAGACAGAAAACGTACAAATGGAGGGTACCTATAATCTTCCACTACACATGGAGGCCCACATTGAGCAGGCGAGGGGGAAAGCCATCCTGCTCATGGTTTGAAATAGACTGCTGCTGTTGACTTTCAGAGCATACTACAAGGCTCACTTTGGGTTTTTTACAGCATCTTTCCATTGCCTTTTAGAACACTGGCCTGGTTAATGTGTTGAGTGTTGCTTTTCCTTGCATTAATAGTTGCTACATAGAAGGTAACTAGGCTGACTGAAATTTCTATATGAACTTACAATTTAAAATCATTTCAAAGCAGTCCCAGCCTGCATTCAGAATGTTTTAATTGCTTAAAATGGAAAGAAAGGAACACCAAAATTGCCATCATCAGGGATTCTAGTTTTCTGTAATAAAAAACCCAAACTTTTCTAATAAAAACACATAAAAACCCACATTTATCTGTGGCAGGCCCCTCTACAATGCTGATTGGCCAAAGGGCCCTGGAGGTAGCCCTGCCCCTTGCCCCTCATTGGCTGAGAGGGCTGCCCTTTCAGGCAGCCCTGCCCCTTGCCCCTCATTGGACTGTAAATTAACTTGAATCTGGAGGGGATCTAGGACAGAAGTTCAATAAACCAGTTTAACCTAAACCAGTTAAGTCAGATACTACAGCCATCCAGCTTTATCTTAAAACACTTTCAAAATGGCCAAAACTGATTTAAGTGCACTGATCTTCTGTTGTGTTACAGATTTAAACTGGATTCTGATCGCTTATACCAGTTTTGGGTAATTTGTGTCCCTAATCCTGGAGGGGTTAGCCTGGGGCTGGGGCAGCCTTTTGCACCTGCTAGTTGGAGGAGTTGAGTGCAGGGACACCAAGGGCAGGTAAGAGTACCATCCCCCCCCCCCCCCCCCCCTCACCCCCCCCACACCCTTACCCCCATTTCCCCCAGGGGCACAGGGGAGTTTAGCCCAGGGCACAAAGCTCATTAGTTGTGCCTCTGCTTCCACCTGATTTAGGTTTATCAAATAACCCTAATACAGACAGGAGTAGAGCCATAGTTAAGAGCCACTGAGGTAAGGTGAGGCAGACCAAGAGTGATTCTTAGCTGAGGATGCCACAAAATTCCAAAAAAGTTCTGAGGGGTGCCCATAACCAGGGGCAGGACTAGCAGGGTGTAGTGGTTCCCCTTCCTTTGATTCCTACTCTACCCAAACTTTTAAACCAACTTCCTGGGAGGGGTAGCAGCTTTCCTATTCAAGCAGCACTGAGGGAGTAAATTGACTTCATGGCTCATTTATAATCTACCTGATTTCTGATAATGTCTGTTCATTCATAGACTCATTCTAATATAAAGAAGGCTTAGTCTGTCTGTCTGTGTGTCTGTCTGTCCATAATGCTTCTGGCCAACTGCGCATGCACTGGGCCCAAGTTTGCGCCACTGCCAGGGACATTTGGCAGGGAACATGCCCCCACCACCCACCTCCAGGCCTGAGGGTGAAGGGGGGGGATCGTGGTGGTGCTGTCCCCCAGAACAGATGGCAGGGGTGGGGAGGGAGCAGGCAGGGAGGGAGGGAAGCAAGGAGGCAGGCGGACATGGGCCAGGGGGGCACAGGGTGCCGGGGAGTCATAGCCCCCCAAAATTCACCTTAGCCCCCTGTAGCCACCCCTCCCAGTGCTGCCACCCACACGCAGAGGCGCAGCATGCAGCCTGAGCTGACCCAGCGCCATGCACAGCCGCAAGGACACAGCCCGGCAGCAGCTCCCTGCTGGTCAGTGCAACAAGGACTGGGAGGGAGTGAGACGGAGCCGCAGGTGGCTGGAGGGAGTGGGGGGGCTGCCTCAGAGTGATGGAAAGTGGGAGAGTGGGGAGGTTCTGTGATGGGAAGGTATGTGGCTGGGTGTGCGTGCGTGTGTGGGCATCTCTGTGCTCATGCATCTCTGCGTGCATGCGTGCATGTCTATGTGTGCATGAGTACGCATCTCTGCGTGCGTGCATCTGCACGTGCAGAACATCTGTGCATGTGAGCTCATCTATGTGTGTGTGCACGCATCTGTGTCCATGCATCTGTGTCTATGTGCATGTCTGTACATCTGTATATGTCTGCTTCTGTGTGTGCGCGTCTGTGCGCGTGCATCTGTGCATGTGTATACATCTGTATGCACGCATGTGCCTGTGTTCATGGCAGGTTGAGTGTATTTCTCTCTGTGTGTCCATGTGCAGAGAATGAGTAGAGTGTGTACCCATCTGCATGTGTGCTTGTGTCTCTGTGTGTGTATGCGTGTGATTGTGTGTGCATGCATGCATGCGTGCATGTGT
>NW_005843123.1:129790-138568 GCF_000455745.1 Alligator sinensis | reverse complement strand
TGGGTGAGAGAAGGGTGTGACCTTGTCTGTGTGCAAGCCTGTGTGTGCGCCTGTGTGTGTGTATGTTTGGCCATAGTGGGGGAGGGGAGTAGTTAGCAGGGAAAAGAGGCAGGCATGTACCCCCCACCCCCAGCCCAGCAGGGTCCACCCAGTCTCCCCCACCACCACCAGGAAGGGAAGGGGCCCCTCACCCACCCCCCTGTAGCCCAGCTCCCATGAGGGGAGGGGGTCTCTAATTTTCATTTGGGGGGGGGGGGGGGCGGCGGCGTGTAACAGGGCTGGACCTGTTCTCCCCCACCCACCTGCCCCTGTCATTCTTGATGGGGAATTTGCTAGTAGAAAATAAGGGTTGGAAGAGACCTCAGGAGGTCTCCCTGATCAAAGCAGGACCAGCTCCAACTATACCATTCCAGCCAGGACTTTGTTGAGCCAAGCCTTAAAAACCTCCAAGGATAGATATTCCACCACCTCTATGTGTGTTAATGATCCTCTCTTCTTTTTAATGGTCTTGATGTTTCATTATTCAAACTATCCTTTCTTCTGCAATGTAGCTGTCTCAGCAATTCCTGGTAATGTCTTTCTTCTATTTCACAGCCCTACAGACTGGTTTTAGCTCTAACAACTTTAACTCAGGTGTACTAATATTAATTCAGGTGTAGAAATGATTGGAGGCACTATCAAGACACTCAAGTAGACTACATTTTGTTTTATGAATTTGGGTAAGAGGTGTACATTTAACTATAATGACCATATGACTAATGAAACAATATCTTTTGACTATTTTGACTGTTTTTTGCCGTTCCTTGTGTTTTTTAAACTTGATACATTATCTAGCAAATTAGTGAACATTTCAATAGTTATATTTGGCTTTTCTTTGATCTTAAACTGAATACTATAGCTCAGTAAAGCTTCTAGTTTCTCTTTAATTGGAGAAAATATATGTAACATTATCTGTGATGATGCGCCGTACTATCTGTACCCCACTTTCCAAATCATAGATCCCCTCCATGGTAATGACAAATGCCATCATGTGATAAGTGTCCATCTCCACTCTCCAAAGCAACCCTCAATGTCCCGAGTACCATTAGACACAAAACAGGCGTGTCTCTATCCACCAGCATTCAAAACCAGTTAAATGCTCCAGAAACAGGGAAAGAAAGGTCCTTTCACAGACTACCAAGATCGTCCTTGCCACATAAGGAATAGTAAGAAGGAAATTATGCCTTCCTTTTCTGTGCTAGAGATTGCACATCAGAAAACACTAGAGATCATCATACTTCCTGGTCTTTTGGGATGTGCAGGGTAAGGCAATATCTTCTCACCTATTCCCTAGACATGCAGTCCCGTGGCAGAATACTTTAATCTCTCTGGACACTCCACCACTAACTGAAGGTATCTGTTCACAGACAGAAAACTTTTTAAAAATTTGAATGGGAAATTGTGGACCAAGAAATTATCCACAAACTGAATTGCATTAAGTATGATCTAAACAGGGACTATGGATTCTTATCCCATTACCTGAATTAGCTTTGGTGATCCCTTTGTTCCTATGGGTTTACTTGTTTGCTTGTCTCTCCTAAGACTGTCTTCCTCCTCCTTCTCCCCCCACCTCTCTCTCCCTCTCCCTTGTCTTTTGTATTCTAATTTATCTCTCTTTCTTATACTGATTTCTGCTCTTCCTTTCACAGTATCTGATGAAGAAAGTTTCAGTCCAAGAAAGCTTCTGCTATACACACACACACACACACACATACATAAATGCATATATGCATATGAATCACAAGGGATGTAATTAGTAGGGGTGTGTGAAGCAGGCCCAATTCAGACTTGGATTCAGCCCGAATCACAGACAATGATTCGATTCATTGATTCGGATCATTGTCCCTGATTTGATTCAGCCAAAACTGAATCTGAAGATTCAATGCTGATTCAAAGAATCAGCAATTCTGATACAGACACAGCTTTAAAAGTTTTTTCTATATATTTTGAGGTACCAGCACAGTTTGTGAATGCTGCGACGCTGGGGTGGATTGAGCATCCCACAGGAGTGTGGGGAGGCCCTCCACGTGCTCAGCGGCAAACCCGGAAGTGGACTGAAAGTACTTCTGGTCCACTTCCAGGTCCGCTGGGAAGCACACTGGGGGGCCCCCCTGCACCTCCCCAGCTCAGCGATCAGCCATGGGGGAACCCCGGGTGCCCACCCCCAGGCCCAGGAGGTACCTGTCACCAAGTCATGGGGGGTGGGGGGGCCCAGCGCACTCCCCTGCAGACCCAGAAGGGGACCAGAAGTAATTCTGGTCCGCTTCCAGGTTTGCTGACAAGCGCACCGGGGAGCCCCCCGCGCTCCTGTGGGACGCTCCATGCACCGCAGCATCACAGCATTCATGAGCTGCCTGCTACTTAGAGGTATGTAGAAAAAACATTTAAAGCTGTGTCTATGCCTGAATCTCCAAATCTTTCTGAATCTCTCCGAATCAATTCGGAGGGTTCCAATTTGATTTGGAGAGATTAAAGGGTCCTCTGATTCAATTTGGAGATTTGGCCAACAAATTGAGCCAAATCTCCACCAAACTGAATCAGAGACTGAAGCTTCGCACAGCCCTAGTTATCAGCCATGTTAGTTTGAAGTCAAGCAGAAAGCAAAGTAGATTTGCACTTTATAGACTAATCAAAATGTGTGTGTGTGTTGTGGTTAGTCTATAAGCTGCAAATCTACCCTGCCTTCTACCTGACTTCAGACTAACATGGCTAACTACATCTCTCCACTCCTTTGAACCATACTCTGCTTCCATGGGGCAAGCAGGAAAAACTAGTGTAACCCTTGGTGCACAGCACTACCCATGGTCATGTCCTGATGTTCGGCACCTGGGGTGCCAGGTAGCTTTACCCCTGCTCAGTATCTCAGTATACCTAGGAGTGGCTAGAGGCTCCCTGAGAGGAGGGGTTCCTTTTTACAGTGGAGAGACCTTGCAGACTCAGGAATAAATATTTACAGAATTTAATTATATACAGGGAATAATTATAATATGCAAGTGAATATTAAATGATATCAAAAGATAGAAATCCTCTATTTACAATTCAACAAGGCGAGTTTATACAAAAATAGCAGTTAATAACTCTTTATACTTGAGAGATGATCAAGTTGACGGATAGAAAGCCAATAACTTATACACTTTGTTAAATACTCATCATATTAATCCCCTAATTTAACTATTCATGACTAATAACCCTGATTTACGCACAAAGGATGGAAGGAGAGCAGTCCCTCACTCCTCCCATCACATGTCTTGAGGGCTCAAGCTGTCTCGGGCTATCCCATGTAGGCCCAGGCATCTCACAGTCTGCAGCGGCTGTTCTGACTCCAGATCCCTGCAAAATAGATTCTTTCCCACACACCTCCATGCATGCTTTTCTGCTTGTGTACTGCCTCTCCAAGCCCAGAGAGAGAGCGAGCTCACTGTCACAGGCAGGCCAGGCAGCACCTCTGGTCTCACTTTTCCTTTACTCACTTAGGTACACTTCCCCTCAGGTCATGCCTCCTTGGGTCTTAGCCCACAAAGACATCTGGGAACTTTCCCTGGCTGGCATCTCTTTCCAAGCTGACACTATTCTGCCACAGTCCTTTCCCTGGCCACTCACACAGGGGATTTACCATACTCTTTTACTGACACCCGAATTTCCAAACCCAGCGGGGAATCAGTGTTCTGCTCTCTAGGGGCTCCCCGGGGCTATGCCTCCACCCAAAGGATTTTTTCAAGCTGGCTCATGAACTCAGAGTGCTCACTCTAGGGGTCTGCTCTCTCCTGCTCAACTCCCAGGCATTCCACTGGCCTCCAGCCTGCTCATGGAGGCTTCAGCATGCACCAATGGGGTAGGACCACACTGCAGGCTCTTCCCAATCCTCTTCATTCAGCACATGCCTCTCCCTACCACCACCAGAGGTGGGGAGACACCTGGGTTTAAGGGGAGCCCACCCAGCCAATCTATGTGCTGTAATTTTCCCAGGCTTGCTCACTGATTGTTGTCTTGACTCCTCCTGTTGGGAATAATATTGGACAAGTATGGTGTCCCGATTGGGACAAAGTGATGGTAGTTCCTGGTTAGTTGTCCCTACTGGGACAACCTGATGGTAGTTCCTAGTAAGGTGTCCCTGCTGGGACAATCTTCTTCTAGTGTTCAGGCTGAGCCTGATGTAGGACACGCTGAAGGTAAGTGTCCCTTAAACTGCCTGTTACATCAATATACACCAAAAATGTAACCTTTCTTTTGGCAGTCTCTAAGCATTCTCTGTCCAAGGCTGAATTTCACTTCTGATTCAGACTGTAATATTCTCTATATGGAAGACTGCTCCTGTTCTATAAATCAATTCCCATGCCATGGTGCTGTACAAATAAGGAACAAGGATGGTGATAACTATAACACATACACCACACAGTGCTTCTACCAAGTAATGAGGACAAATTTCCATGAAGGATGCTTGCAGGCAACTCGGGTCAATAAATCAGTTTACTTACTCCAAAGACCACAATGCAAGGAAGGTAACCCCATGGACTTGCAATGGCCATCGCTCATCTCCACCCTGGCAGCTTCCTTCTCCTTTAGGCCATAGGTTTTCTATTTTTAGTTACCAAAACGTGTAATGTTAGGCTTGTCTACAGTAGAACAGGCTTTCTGAAAAAGCTAAACCAGCAATTCATGTCATGCAGAAGGTAAGGATCTACTTTCAAGAGAGTGTGTTAGCCAATATAGCCTACAGCAGTTCCCTAAATGAAAGAACTTATATATGCAAAAAGACATTTGCTGGTATGGTGGTTAGGAATTAGATTTTTTCCGAGCCTTCAAATTGACACAGCTATACAAGCAACACTGTTGTGAGTAGACCAGGCCTCAATATCTGCTCTACTTTCTTCAGTGCAGTAATCTTACTGATATCACACTGATAGCAGTGACTGGTAGGTACCAGTCAACCGTCAGGGAATCCTATATTATCACAGGGAAAGCGGTATAGCATAGATTCATAGATGTTAGGGTCGTAAGGGACCTCAATAGATCATCGAGCCCGACCCCCTGCATAAGCAAGAAAGAGTGCTGGGTCTAGATGACCCCAGCTAGATACTCATCTAACCTCCTCTTGAAGACCCCCAGGGTAGGGGAGAGCACCACCTCCCTTGGGAGCCCGTTCCAGACCTTGGCCACTCGAACTGTGAAGAAGTTCTTCCTAATGTCCAATCTAAATCTGCTCTCTGCTAGCTTGTGGCCATTATTTCTTGTAACCCCCGGGGGCGCCTTGGTGAATAAACCCTCACCAATTCCCTTCTGTGCCCCCGTGATGAACTTATAGGCAGCCACAAGGTCGCCTCTCAACCTTCTCTTGCGGAGGCTGAATAGATCCAGTTTCTCTAGTCTCTCCTCATAGGGCTTGGTCTGTAGGCCCTTAACCATACGAGTGGCCCTTCTCTGAACCCTCTCCAGGTTATCCGCATCCCTCTTGAAGTGCGGCGCCCAGAATTGCACGCAGTACTCCAACTGCGGTCTGACCAGCGCCCGATAGAGGGGAAGTATCACCTCCTTGGACCTATTTGTCATGCATCTGCTGATGCACGATAAAGTGCCATTGGCTTTTTTGATGGCTTCGTCACACTGCCGACTCATGTTCATCTTGGAGTCCACTAGGACTCCAAGATCCCTTTCCACCTCCGTGCCACCCAGCAGGTCATTCCCTAGGCTGTAGGTGTGCTGGACATTTTTCCTCCCTAGGTGCAGCACTTTGCATTTCTCCTTGTTGAACTGCATTCTGTTGTTTTCTGCCCACTTGTCCAACCTGTCCAGGTCTGCTTGCAGCTGTTCCCTGCCCTCCGGCATGTCCACATCTCCCCATAGCTTTGTGTCATCTGCAAACTTGGACAGAGTACATTTCACTCCCTCGTCCAAGTCACTGATGAAGACATTAAAGAGTATCGATCCAAGGACCGAACCCTGTGGGACCCCACTTCCCACACCCTTCCAGGTCGAAACCGACCCATCCACCACGACTCTCTGGGTGCGACCCTCCAGCCAATTCGCCACCCACCGGACTGTGTAGTCATCCAAGTCACAGCCTCTTAACTTGTTCACCAGTATGGGGTGGGATACCGTATCGAAGGCCTTCCTGAAGTCTAAGTATACGACATCCACCCCTTCTCCTGTGTCCAAGCGTTTCGTAACCTGGTCATAAAAAGAAACTAGATTGGTCAGGCACGATCTGCCTGCCACGAACCCATGCTGGTTTCCCCTCATCATAATTAGTCCTGCCGGGCTCTCACAAATGTGAGCCTTGATAATTTTTTCAAAGCATAGTTTTCAAAGCATAGTTATCTGGGTTAAGATACACATCCACTAACTCACCAGGCTATTCCCAAGTTATCTTCTGACAACAGTCTGCAGTCAGGGCAAAACACAAACCTTGTCAATCCCCTGAGTTCCCATGATACTGAAGTTCAAGCAAAGATTTGGAATGCCCTGCTTGTTAAGCAAGTCCAGTGGAAGGAAATTAATACTGGCATGAAGAGGGCTCTTGTCCCTCTTTTAGTCCAAGTGAGGCTTTAGGAATTTGTTGAGTAGATCATACCACCTACAGGGAACAAACAGGCTCATAATCCCAGTACAAATTCTCTTTAGAAGCAATAGAGGGTGAACTTCCTAGAGCCCAGAGGCCTGGAAACCTGAGATGTGGGGTGTTCGAGCAAGCCTCACAATCTACCCAATATGGTGCTGAGGCCAGCCCAGATAACTCCCAGACCAGACCACAACTGGGAAAGGGGGAGCCCCCATTTCTGATCCATGAGGCCTTCATTCCTATCTGAACCTACAAAGATGATTCTTGTTTAACAAACTCAGATAACAATCCCTTGACCCAGAGTGTTTGTCACAAGGCTTCTTGTAAAAGGTCCTTGAGGAAATTGTCTTTAGTGCCTGGTGCTTGAGACAAAGACTTTTGGAGAGAAGTTGTGGGAGAGTGCTATTCAAGGCAGGCTCAGCAATGGTTGTGACTACAGAATGATAGACTGTATCATAGACTGAATCATAGACTGCATGACTAATAGAACAAAGGAGGTGAGGCTCCCCCTCTATGCAGCACTGGTCAAGCCGCAGCTGGAGTACTGTGTCCAGTTTTGAGTGCCGCGCTTCAAGAGGGACGCGGGGAATCTCAAGAGGGTCCAGAGGAGGGCCACTCACATGATTGGTGGCCTTCGTGATAGACCCTATGGAGGGAGGTTGAGAGAGCTGAATCTCTTCAGCCTTCACAAGAGAGGGGAGATCTTGTGGCCACCTATAAATTTATTAGGGGAGGTCAACAGGGAATAGGGGAAGCACTGTTTACTAAGGCGCCCCAGGGAGTGACTAGGAATAATGGGTGTAAACTAGCTGAGAGTAGATTTAGGTTAGATATTAGGAAGAAATTTTTCACAGTAAGGGTGGCCAGGATCTGGAATGGGCTTCCAAGAGAGGTGGTGCTATCACCTAGCTTGGAGGTCTTCAAGAGGAGGCTAGATGGTCACCTGGCTGGGGTCATCTGACCTTGGTCCTCTTTCCTGCCAGGAGCAGGGGGTCGGACACAATGATTCATTGTGGTCCCTTCCGACTCTACAATCTATGAACCTATGAATCTATGAACCTCAATGCAGCCCTAGCATAGTCCCAGCAATAGGACCCTTTCTTACCCAAAGCATTTCTTCCCAAACCCTTTGCCATTGTACTGAATCACTGATTCTGTAGACTCTTCTGGCATGCAAAATGGTTCTTTCACCTCTACTACACATCACCTCTCCCATGAGCAGACTGATGTCCTCTCAAACGGCTTCTGAGTTCCATCTCTTAACTGCTCAATTGGTTTCAATCCCAGTGTGACAGGCTCAAGACTCACCTGCCACTGTGCTGATGTCCATGTGGCCAGTCTGAGGTCAAGCCACCTGGCACCAAGCAGCCAGAAGAAGCACCACTGGTTGGTCCAGCAACAGAAGTGGAGCCACAAGGAAGAGAAGTGGGAGCACCAGCAGCAGAGTTCGACACTCTTCCCATGGCCAGAAGGGACCCGGCATGTCCAGTTGGGACCAACACACCCAGAGGGGAAGTGCATGCCTATAGCGCTGCTGGGGCACTCTGGAAGCACCCAGACACATGCCCCATAGCCAGCTGGAAGCCAGCAGCTCTCCTTGGGGCTAAAATCCCTGGAAAACACATGGAAGTCTGGATGGCCCAGGCAGCCCTGGGAACTGCAGCAGATGCCAGCTGGTTGCTGCAGCTGGTGAGCCGAGTGGCCACAACACTGTGGGTGACTGAGCTTGGGATCCGGGAAAGGGGCCGGCTGGGTTGTAACCACAAACCCGGCATGTACAGATGGGTACTTGCGACCGCTGGAGTAGAATTAGGCACAAACGCGTACTGGTTCAAACAAAGATGGCTTTACTTACACTGTCACGATGTACAGCGTAGGAAGAAAGTTAACTTCAAACTCCAACTCCTGTTACAATCAAACCAAGGAGCTCTTATAAGACGAGATATCTTTAAACTGGGTCTGAACTCGAGCATGCAGGACACGGGGGTACGTCGGGGGGGTCGTCGACGGGGAGTCGTCGACGGGCGATCAGACCGCCAGGTTCCACTCCGAGACGAGCACGGAGTTCTCCAACCTGGGCGGAAACGACTCCAACCCTTTATATGGCTAGCGAGCCAATTGCCAGCCGCCACGGAGGAATAATTTTAAACCGGCCAATTAGAGTATGCGGCTTTGCATATTAG
>NW_005843123.1:118151-129572 GCF_000455745.1 Alligator sinensis | reverse complement strand
GAGGTTGAATGGTCACAAACTACTTCAAGATCGTTTCAGGCTGGACATAAGGAAGAACTTCTTTACTGTCTGAGCCCCCAAGGTCTGGAACAGCCTGCCACCAGAGGTGGTTCCAGCGCCTTCATTGAACACCTTCAAGATGAAACTGGATGCTTATCTTGCTGGGATCCTATGACCCCAGCTGACTTCCTGCCCTTTGGGCGGGGGGCTGGACTCGATGATCTTCCGAGGTCCCTTCCAGCCCTGATGTCTATGAAATCTATGAAATCTCCACCGTGCCGAGAATTTCCCTGTCTCACCGTGCCTTGTGCTAGAAAGTTCCACTGTACCGAGGCACTCAACTAATCAGTTCTGACAGACACAATACCACTCCTCAGCCCCTGCGATAACCTCCGCAGAAGTACTCAGGTCAGGTGAGGCAGGTCAGCATTTCCAGTGGGAACTGCTGAAGCCTCCGAAGGGGAGAACCCAGCATGGGACCCTACTGGCACCACACACCCATGTTGAGTGTTTGCAGAACCAGAGTGCCCCAGCAGGGGACTCAAAGGACTCGCCACACAGCATTATAGCACCTGGCCAAACAATATTCAGTCCAGAAGGCATGCCTAGCAAAGGGGCATCCTTAACTTAAGAATCCATGGGAGAAGGATTTGTCGTGCACCAACATCCCCCACACGCTGAATAAAAGCACTCAATGTGAGGGCATCGTTGCCCTGCCAACCACATCACCTGAGATATTTTACTTGAATTACCATTACACTGTAATATTCCTAAGCCTACAGGGCTGCAGCCAGACTTCCTGCAGCCATCCTTGTCACCAAGTCTAAACGCAGAAGGAGGGAGCCCTGTCATCACCTATGAGCATCATCAAGGCTGATCCAAAACATGAGTGGAAAGGGGTGGGGTGTAGGGGAGGAGGAGCCCCATCAAACATGTGCCAGCAGAGTCACCTGGGGTACTAGGGGAACCACTGAACATCACCTCCAGAGGTAAAACCCAACTTAAGAACAAGTTGTGGTGGGTAAACAGACTCCAGTATGACAAAGCCAAGGAGATGGGGCACACCCACTGGCTCATGCAGTGGTTGTTAGCCTATCACATTTGGTGGATTAGCCAGGAAAGTACGGTGACCCATTGACCAATCACCCACGAATGAGATGGGGGCCATGAAGCCAGATGAAATTTGGCAGCAGACACAGGGATGATCCTGCAGCTGTTACAGGAACTTGCACAGACAAAGTCCCAGAAAATGGAGTCCCATGGCACCTTGTTCTCCTGGCAACAAGACTTGGCAGAGCTGTTGGCCAAGGCCCAAGTGGCTGGGGGTAGCAGCCACGACGATTTCTGTATGCCCATGATAGTCAAAGAGGATGACCCTGAAGCCTACCTGCAATTGTTTGAGCACATGGTGATAGCGGCAGGCTGGGATATGAGTGAATGGATCAGTCAAATTGAGCCACTCCTTACAGGATGGGCCCAAGCCGTCTACCATGCACTTTCACTCATGGAGGCCTTGGATTATCAAAAGGTTAAAGACGCCATCCTGTACCGACTGGAGATTTATCCAGAGCATTACAGGCAGCAGTTCCAAGCCAAAAAATCAAAGAGCATTGGTAGCCCAGGTTGCTGGCCCAACTGTTAAAAGAGATCAGAGCAAGATGGCTAAAGCCTGCTGAGAGACCATCTGTGGAACTATTTGAGATAGTGGTTCTCAAGCAGTTCATCTGCAGCAACATCAGCCCCAAGCCCTTGATGAGGTGATATGGCTTGCCAAAGCTTACATGGAGGTGGTTGAAGGACCAGCTCACAATCAAGAGCCACAGAGCAATGGCATTGTCATGGGCAGGTCTTGCCTTACCAACCTCATCTCCTTTTACGATTAGGTGACTCGCCACCTGGATAAGGGAGAGGAGGTTGACATTATATACCTTGACTTCCAAAAAGCTTTTGATCTGGTATCCCATGATGTTCTCACAAGAAAATTGGATGACTGTGGGCTTAACTGCGAGACAGTTAGGTGGGTAGGAAGCTGACTGTAGGGTAGGACTCAGAGAATTCTAATAAACGGATCTGCGTCATCTTGGCGGGAAGTGGCCAGCGGTGTCCTGCAGGGGTCAGTGCTTGGTCCAGTACTATTCAACATCTTCATCAATGATTTGGATGTGGGGGTGAGGAGCTCACTGGCCAAGTTTATGAACAATACCAAGTTATGGGAAAGTGTAGTCACACTTGAAGATAGGCTACAGATACAAGTGCACCTAGACAGGCTTGCAAATTGGGCAGACCAGATGAAGTTCAACGTTGAGAAATGTAAAGTGCTCCACCTGGGGATGAACAATCCCCTGCACACCTACAGGTTTGACAATGCCAACCTGGCCAGCATTCTGAATGAAAGGGACCCGGGGATAATAATTGACCATAGTATGAACATGAGCCAGCAGTGCGATGCTATAGCCATCAAGGCTAACAATACCCTGGATTGCATCAATCGATGCATCTCCAGCAAAACAAAGGAAATGATTCTTCCACTCTACTCAGCATTGGTGAGAACACAGCTGAAATACTGCATCCAGTTCTGGGAGCTGCACTTTAACAAGGATGTGGCAAAGCTTGCAAGAGTTCAGAGAAGGGCCACCTGTATGATCAGAGACTTACATAGCAAGCCATACAAGGAAAGGCTGAGGAATCTGAGACTCTTCAGCCTAAAAAAGAGAAGGCTAAGAGGTGACTTGGTAGCAGCTTACTGCTAAATCAGAGGCATACATCCAGGGCTCAGTGAAAAAACTGTTCACCAGGCCACCCTTGGGGAATACTAGGAGTAATGGTCACAACCTCCTAGAAGACCATTTTAGGCTCAACATTAGGAAAAACTACTTCACAGCTAGGGTGTCCAGACTGTGGAATAAGCTCCCTCCAGAGGTGGTGCAATTGCCTACTCTGAAAATCTTCAAGAGACTGGATGGTCACCTGGCTAGGATCACCTGACCCCAGGTGTTTTTCCTGCTTTGTGTACAGGGGTGGACCTGATGATCTCCCAAGGTCCCTTCCAGCCTTACAATCAATAAATCTATGAAAACCCCAAGGCAATCCATCTGGTAAGGCAGGATGGGACAACATGCCAGGGCTAGCATCCTGTGAGGACAGGTGTGCCCCTCACTGGGCACCCTACCTGGCACTGCCCCACTGGATTCCCTCACCAAAGCACACGCCGGGGATTCCCATGCCATGATAGAGTACCAATGGCAGGTGAGAGTGGGATAGAAAAGACGGATTTCAGCTTCAGCTATGCATGTCCAGAACCATACCACCCCAGCCTATCATGAATGCCCAGGTCAGGGGGCACACTCTTATGGCCACGGTGGACACTGGATGTGTGCAGTCACTAGTCCACACAACTACCTTACCCACACAAGCCAGCACTCCAACCAGAGGCAAAATATTGGTCTGTGTGCATGGCAGGCAGCAGACCTATAAGCAATGCCAACTGACAGTGACAGTCCTGGGTAGGACTTACAAAATGTCCATTGAGATCACATGTGACCTCCCCTGTCCTATGCTACTCGGCCGTGCATATGTAACGGAGGTGCTGCAGACCACCCTCACAGGGACTACTGAAGGCAGAGACCCGGAAATACTAGGTGGGTTTGCTGAAGAGGACACAAAAGGACCACTCCTGGTAGACAGGGAGGACACCCTTAACCTGGAGGATGTAACTGGCTCTGGACAGTTTTGAGTGGACCAGCTTAACCCCGCATTCTGGCATGCCTATGATGTAGGCCTGGTACAATGTAATGGCGGGCTGCTACAATCAACTCAGGCCACTCAGGTCCCACATTTTGAGGTAAGAAATTATTTCTTTCATCATATTACAAAAGGGAAAGGGCCAGGACAGGAGATAGGGAACCAGTAAGTGGGCTAACAGTACAAGGCCCTCCTACTCAGGATGGCCCATGATGGAGGAGGCCACATATGCAGGGATAAAATGGAGGCCCACCTGTTGTAGATGTTTTTTTGGCCAGGGATTTATAAGGAGGTTTGGTGCTACTGCAAAACATGTCCAATGTGATAGGTAACCATGACTGATAATCCACCCCCCGCATAACACCCATGGTCCCCATTTGAGAATCTATTTGAATGGATTGCTATGGATATTATGGGCCCCTTTCCAAAGAGCAGTGCAGGTTATCAGTATGTCCTGGTAATAATGGACTATGTCACCTGTTTCCTGGAAGTCATACCAATCCACATGACAACGGCCCCGAAGATCACGGATGAGCTGCTTAAATGGGTGCTGCAAGGGTGGGGGTCCCTAAAGAAATCCTGACAGACCAAGGCACAAATTTCATGGCCAGGGTAATGACGGGAGTTGGCGAGATACTCTGGGTGAAGCACCTGAAAACGTCAAACTACCATCCTCAGACTGATGGGTTGTTCGAGCAGTTTAACCTCACATTGAAGCTGATTCTAAGGAAGTGTATACAGGAGGACCCCCAGAAGTGGGACCAGATGCTCTACTCTTGATGTTTGCTATCTGGGAGGGCCCCCAAGCCTCCATGGGATTTTCACCTTTTGAATTCATATATGGGTATCAGCCACATGGCCACCTCAAAAAAGTATGGGAAAGCTGGGAGTGACAGGCATGAGTGGGAGAGCACACAGCTAGACACATAATGGAGCTGAGTGAGCACTTAACCCATGTGCACCAGATGGCAAGGGAGAGTCTTAAGCATACCCAAGGCAGAAAGAAGGCCCACTATGACCAAAGGGCATGGGAATGATATCTTAACGTAGGCAACCAGGCCCTGGTCCTACTCCCGAAACACAATAGTAGGCTGCTGGCCAAATGGTAAGGGCCATTTGAAGTAGTATGTCATGTGGGCCCCATATATTATGAATTGGCAAAGCCAAGACACCGTCAGGAGAAATAAACATACCATGTTAATTTGTTGACATGGTGGCATGCACATGATGGTTCCATGATAGCCCTTTACCCTGACCCAGCAGAGTTGGGACTATGCCTGAAGGAAGCAGGGGTCCCAGCAGGGCCAGTTTTCAGAAGACACTTGCCCAGAGACCAGGAACACCAGCTCCAAGAGCTGGTAGTGGAATACCACAATGTATTCTATGCCAAACCTGGGGAAGCAAGAGCAGTAGTCCATGCCTGAGGGATGTGTCATACGAGAGACCAGGAGGCAAATCCCTCACTAACTCCACGAGGCTGTGAAGTCTGAGTTGGAAAAATGTTAGCGAAGGGGATAATCTGGGAATCTAGAAGCCAGTAGTGTAGTCCCCTAGTTATAGTGCCCAAAAGGGATGGGGCTCTGGGCCTATGCAAAGACTTCTGGAAATGGAATGCAGTGGCAAAATTCAATGCTTTCCCAATGCCAAACATTGAGGAAATGTTAGAGCAGATGGGACAGTCCTGGTTTATCTCTGTGCTTGATATAACCAAAGGATATTGGCAAATACCTATGGTGGCAGCAGACCAGGAAAAAAAACACTTTTGGAGTGCAATAGGGCTTGTTCGATTTCCGGTACGTACTCTTCAGCCTTCACAGCCCAGCAGGCACATTTCAGAGACTCAGACCACGTCTTAGCCCCCCATCAGGCTTATGCCTCAGCCTACATCGATGATGTATTTATATTCTCAGAGACCTGGGACTAGCACCTAGGGTGCTGCAAAATGTTCTCCAAGAGCTGCAGGGAGTAGGACTAACAGCCAATCCTGCCAAGTGTATATTCACCCAGTAAAAAACCACACATTTGGGGTCTCAGGTGGGGCAAGGCCAGATACACCCTCTGGAAGACAAGATCAGGGCCATAAGCTCCTTTGAATGACTGAAAATGAAGAAGCAGGTACATTCCTTCTTGGGACTCACCAACTATTACTGTAAGTGCCAGAGTCCTGTGTTGTATACTCCCAACTTTAACTGACCCTTTGTTTTACAGACGGACACCTCAGGAATTCCAGTAGGGGCAGTCTTGACACAGGAGGAGGAATCCAACGAGTGACCAATACCTTATATGAGTCGTAAGTTGTTCCCTCATGAACACCAATACTCTATCATTGAGCTGGAATGTCTGGCCATTAAATGGGCAGTGGAGCTATTCCAGTACTACCTGCTGGGCTGGCCTTTTACACTGGTGACCAATCATAGATTGTTACAGGCTGGAAGGGACCTCACAGATCATCGGGTCTAGCCCCCCTGCTCTAGGCAGGAAGACAACTGGGGTCAAGTGAGCCCAGCGAGGTGACTGTCCAGTCTCCTCTTGAAAACCACCAGCATAGGTGACTGAACCACCTCTGCTCTTGCTAACATTGTTACATTGTACAGCTTGCTTTTAAACTTAAAGTACATTTGTAAAAGCATCTACAAGCTCTATTTTCACTACAAATACATCTTATATAAAATAATAATGATATAATAAAAGAAAAAGAGAAAGGAAGGAAGAAAAGGTAGAAAAAAGAAAGAATCCCCAAAAGGGGGCAAATACTAAAAGAGGGGCTTTTGCCATATGGAGGAGCTTCACATTTGAGGGGGAAGGGGGTGGGGCAGACAAAAGGGTTTCTTGCTACAAATGTGGGTATTCACATACTTTTGATTGATAATAGTTACCTTTCACAGACCCCTTAGACAGACTCATAGATTGTTAGGGGCTGGAAGGGACCTTGCAGATCATCGGGTCTAGCCCCCCTGCTCTAGGCAGGAAGACAACTGGGGTCAAGTGAGCCCAGCGAGGTGACTGTCCAGTCTCCTCTTGAAAACCACCAGCATAGGTGACTGAACCACCTCTGGAGAGAGTTTATTCCACAGTCTGGACATCATGCCCCCCTAAGGTGACTACAGTCAGCAAAAACTTACAACGCTCGGATCATGCAGTGGGCATTAGCTCTGCAACTACTTTATTTCACAGCCCAACACCAGCCTAGAAACAAGAATGTGGAGGAGACCAACCAGTCAGAGGGCAACCTTGCCATTGATCAGGAGGTGGAGGATGTTATGTGACAGGCTCAAAACTCAACTGCTACCTCATTGGCATCCATGTAGCCAGTCTGAGGGCAAGCTGGCCGGCACCAGGCAGCTGGAAAAAGCATCATCAGTTGGTCCAGCTCCATAAAGCTCCAGGCTTAAAGGGAGCCCAGAAGCGGAGCCACATGGGAGAAAAGAGATAGCACCGGCAGCAGAGCCAGACACTCTCCCCACAGCCGGAAGGGACCTGGCATATCTGTTTGGGACCAGCATGCCCAGAGGGGCAGCATGTGCCTGTAGTGCCACTGGGGTATCTGTGAAGCACCCAGATGTACTCCCCACATCCTTCAGGGAGCCAGCAGCTCTCCCCAGGGCTGAAGTCCCTGGAAAACACATAGAAGCCCAGACCGCCCAGACGGCCCTGTGAACTGCAACAGCCAGGTTGCTGCAGCTAGCAAGCCAAGCACGCATGACCCAATACCGCTCCCCAGGAACCGTGACAACCCCTGCAGGAGCGCTTAAGCGGGTCAGCTGGGGCTGAGAGAGGGAAGCCCAGTGGAAACTGCCAAAGCCTCCAGCGGGGAGAACCTGGCACAGGACCCTACTGGAACCACACCCCACCACTGAACGTTCACAGAACCAGAGTGCCCCAGCAGGGTCTCAAAGGATCATGAGCAGTGCATGAACATGGGGAGGAAACAGGGCATGTCCACATCATGCCCACAGGCTGATGCAGTGGTCATGAGCCTGTCACACACAGGTTTCCCTTGCTTGTATGCCAGATCCCATTTACACAACCACAAAAGTACATTGACATTTACTTTTTTTGGCACCCTCCCGACTGCAGAGCAACTCTCTGTCAAATGTAATTTCTACACTAGAAGTAGGTATCCAATCTGAATTAAAGGAAAGTTCATATTTTGCCGCCTCCTATACAGTTTGAAGCTTGCTTACAAGCCTTGACAGTTTTGAGCCCTTGAAGCTGATACAACCTGGACTTGACCACATTTACGGACCAGCACCATGTAAAAGTTATCTTCACATAAATTAGACGTGGGATTCATGTTTTTAAATGTGCTTCAAGCAATCTATTCTGTTTACTCATCCTTATGCTCCAATAGGAGACAATACTTACAATTCCCTAAACTCACCAAAAGTATTCAGAACTCTTGGTAGAGATGTGTGACAGGTCACCCTCCCCAGCGCCATCTTCCGGATCATCCGTGCCTTACATGGGGCATCCTTGGAGTCCTCTTGGACCTTTGCTGTCCCACTCTAATCTCGTCTGCCACGTCTTGATGGTATTAGTATGCGAGCGGGAGACTACTGATCCTATTGGGTATGTTGGGGTCTCTCCTATAAGGTTCTGACCCCGTACCCAAGCCTTATGGGCTATGCGTGGCTCCTACCACCCCAACACCACGCCCCAAGCCTCGCAGATGTAATGGACGTTATTCTGTCCCTCTCTCTCTCCATGCCCTCTCTGGCACTAGGACTCTCCGCAGTCCCATCTCTCTCTCTTTCCGTGCCCTTCTCTTGGGCCTTCTCAGTAACGCCACCGTATCTCAGGGCCTTCTCAGTAATGCCGCCCTTCTCTCAGGCCTTCTCAGTAACGCCGCCCATCTCTGGGCTCACCACACCCGCACTGGGGCTCCTCAGTAACGCTGCCCTTCTCTGGGCTAGGGTCTATACACCCCGAATGCTGCGCCCTCACTGGCGCTGGGTTCCCCACTCTACTGTGAGTCCCCTATGAGGCCTCCTCCAACCCCTAATAGCCTCACCCAAGCAACCAGTTTAACAAATAGCAAACACAAACACAAGCCTCTTGGCTACAACGTAAACAGAGGCCGCCCGGCCATAACAGCATTCAATCCTACCAGGGATCCTTTCTCTCTCCGCAGTATCTGATGCAGCTCCTTCGTCAGGCCTCTCCTTTGTAACATGGCTGAGAGCTCCCTCCTCCTTGGCTGCTGGACAGCAACTGCCGCCTGGCCTCCTGCTTGCATATATATAGGAGCCAGGCCCTCCCCCTTCTCATCAGCTGGCTAGGCAGGTGTGGGTCATTATTTCCCACAAGTTGCCTCAGCAACCGGCACCTGAGGAGTCTTCCCGGCTCTCTCAGTAGCAGGCACCTTTGTGCCCTGCTACAAGGTGATATCTTTTATCAGACCAACTAAATAGTTGCAAAAACATTTCTTTATTTGCAAGCTTTTGGGCTCATGCACCCTTCCTCAGGCAAAGGAGAATGCACTGATTGTAATATTTCTCCCAAGTAGAAATGAAACTTCATATTGCACAGGAAAACAGAAAGATGTTATAGGTTCCCCTGGGTGGAAAAGTTCATTTTATGCAAAATAGACTCAAATAAATATGGAAGCAGTCTGTTTACCTCCAAGGTGTCTGATGGTAAGCAGGGTATTGAAATTATCTTCCTTCTTGTTAAGATGTTTTTTATTGCACAGGAGAGGGGGTTGATGGAATGTCTTTCCTGGCTGAGGCAGTTCTGTTGTGCATTAGTTGGTCTAATAAAAGATATTGCCTCTGCCAAGAGTTCTCAGTACTTTTGCCTATAGACCAACATGGCTAAAACCTGTATTCCTAAGCTTGTCAAGATGCTTTTGGTCATCACCATTCTCCTGGCACTTTGAAAAGCAGTAAGAACCTGTTTCTCTTGCTTTTGATAAGATATCCCAGACTCTATTCCTCACCTCCTAGTTAGTGCCATCCACCTATTGCTTCTCAGTTAATCCCAGTCACTGCTGTACTTCTGATTTGCACAAAATCTACAGGGCCTATATTCTTCTCAATGCCAGAAAGCTGCTGGGGATGGAAGCTCATCTGGCAAACAGCAGCAGCTATGCAGAATGTAGCAATACTCTCTGCTGAATTGTTTAACATAGCAAACAAAACCTAAAGTAAGGTCAAAGAATATTAAAGAGATTACAAGCAACCTCAGTTTCTCAGCATGTTTGTATGGGCATGTTTATAATTCCACAGGTCACAAAAGCAAGAACAGTTGGTTATCAGCTCCTTTCTGTCTTACCTTGCAGCTTTTTCAGGACAGCCACCTCCATCTTGAGGACCTGTTTAGGCTGCTGTGCTGACTCCACCTTCAGGGCCACATTCTCTCGGGTCAGGAGATCCATTGCTTCATAAATCTCACCAAAGCCCCCACCACCAATTTTCTTTAACTGAACAGAACACAAATGCATGGGTTAGTCATAAATGATGAAAGAGATGCTGTACAATCAACAGCCAACTGCAGAGAGATGATGGCATCAGGCCCTTCACTGCACGGTAACATATTAATCCAACTCGATGCTCTGTCTGTACTGTACACTGGCTACTTTACTGCACAATAAAGTCAGAGCCTTGCTCCCTAGTGAATTTATGCTGTACTATGCAGTGAACATAAGAGTATAAAGAAGAGGTCAAGTTCCCTGGTCTCTCTCTAAAAGGCACCAACCCTTCACTGCACAGTTATGAAAGGGCCAAACTCCCCACCCTCTATGCAGTGGATCAAGCATGTTCAATAAGCACTAAGATGTGAAACCAGCTCACCAGTCTGCCTCTACTGTACACTATTCCCTCTGCTGCACAGGAAGGCAAAACCCCGGCTACACCATTTTATCTGTGCTATGCACCAACCCTTTGCCTACACAGTGATACAAAAGTCTGGTTTCTCACTCTGCCTGCCCTCTGCTCTTTACAATATAAGAGAGTCAAGTAAGGGAGAATGTAGTTATAAGAAGGGGTGAACCAATAGAGGTTTTGGGGGCCAATACTGATAGCCGACATTTAAGGAGGCATATCAGCCAATATCGATCCAATAGCTGACACAACTGCCTCCAGGTGGTAAGTCCAGTGAGGTGGAAGGGGCGTGGGGAGGGAAGGGGCATGCAGGGGGGTCAGAACAACACCCCCTGTGGTGAGGGAGGGGGCAGGGGCAGGCACTGCCCAGTAGGGGTGGGATGGGGTCAGGGATGGAGGTGCAGCCTGGGGGCGGCTCCAGATGCTGCTTGCACCCCATGAGGGCAGGGGTGGGGGGGTGTGCCCCCAGATCTGCGTGGCGTGGGGTGGGCTGCAGGTGTGGGGTGCAGCCTGGGCTTTTAATGCTGGGGGCTGGGCTCAGAGCAGGCTCCAGCAGCATGGGGAGGAGGCTGCAGCCACCTCAGATTTCACCGCATCTCCACTCCCAGCCTCATACCACCACCCACCGCCCAGCACAGCCCCAGCTTTTCCCAGTGCTTGGGTGGAGACAGTACATTCAGCTGGGGCTGCGCCAGGCAGCAGTGCAGGACTGGGAGCAGAGCTGTGGTGAAATTTGGGGTGGTTGCAGCCTCCTCCCAGTGCCATCAGAGCCCTCTCCAATCCCAGCCCACAGCAAGAAAAGCCCTGCGCCATGCTGGCTCCAGCTCCACCCCACAGCTGCTACCCACCCCACCCCACC
>NW_005843123.1:104917-117980 GCF_000455745.1 Alligator sinensis | reverse complement strand
GAGGCAGCTCTCCACGCTGCTGGCTCTGCTCTATGCTGCACCGTGCCTGTGCACAACATGGGTATTTATTGGCCAACTTATCAGTCCCATAGGGCTGATATCTGATATAGATAATTTTCTTCATATCAGTACTAATCCGATATCAAACCGATTTCATAGATTTCATAGACATTAGGGCTGGAAGGGACCTCGGAAGATCATCGAGTCCAGCCCCCTGCCCAAAGGGTAGGAAGTCAGCAGATAGGATCCCAGCAAGATAAGCATCCAGTTTGCTCTTGAAGGTGTTCAATGTAGGAGCTTGAACCACCTCCGGTGGCAGGCTGTTCCAGACCTTGGGGGCTCGGACAGTAAAGAAATTCTTCCTTATGTCCAGCCTGAAACGGTCTTGTAGTAGTTTATGACCGTTCAACCTAGTCGTCATCCCTTGGGGTGCTCTGGTGAACATACGTTCCTCCAGATACTGGTGGTCACCCCTGATGTATCGGTGTGCCTCTAGTTTTAACTCATCCTTTGCTTTCTCCCTGTATTAGCACTGTTTTGCATTAAAAAAACACAGCACAAATTAGAACAGATGTAAGACCAATCCAAATTATGGCTGTATATACATGTACATATGACGTGGGAGAATTCTCCTGGGTTTGTTCTCCTGGTAGAAAAATTTACCTGGAGATGGCAAAATACATTCAAGTACTGAATCCCTGAAGAGAAGATAGCTTCTAGTGCTGATGCTGCACAACCATGGGGGCCTCTGTATACATATCTCAGTATGTTTTTAGGTTCCCTCAGTCAGCCTGCAGACAGAATGCCTGCAGTACAGCGGGCAACCCTGATTCGCTGACACAGACTGCTCAGAGTTGATGGCTAGAAAATGGTATTTAGAGGTTTGCTTTTGGGAACTGGTTTGTAGGTAAAGTAGATGTTGCATTAGAGCAATGGTTCAGGGGAAAGGCAAGGGTTAATTGTTTTCAAAAAGCCTGTTTGTGACAAAGTTTCCTTCAAGGCCCACTATGTCTGAAGACAAGAGATACACAAGCTGGGAAACAGAAGACATGTACCACACTTCCATAACAGGGGGCTGCCTGTCACTTTTTCAGGCTCTGGAGTCCAGGAACATGGCCACCTCCCCTTGTGAGGTCTGCTCCCTTTTGGGGTCTCTGGCATGCCAGCTAGAGGAGCTCCAGGCCACAGTCCAGAGACTGCGTGCCATCAGGGATGGTGAGCGGGAGACAGACTCCAACTGCCAGGCCCTTCACACCTTCACCATCTGCACTAAAGCTGGCAAGTCAGTCAGCAATACAGAAGTCCTCAACTTCAGGAAAGCTGACTTTGACAAGCTCAGGAGAGCCTCAGTCCAAAGGCGAGGGGAGTTCATAATGAGTGGTTGCTCCTCAAGGGAGCAATCCTCGATGCACAAGCAACGTCTATCCCATCTCGGAGGAAAGACAGCAAAAGGGCACAGCAGCCCCCATGGCTATGCAGGGAACTGGTGGACCTCCTGTGGCTAAAAAGAAAGGGCTATAAAGGATGGAGGACAGGATCCACCTCCAAGGAGGAATATTCTGCACTGGTCCGGACCTGCAGAGACCAAACCCGGGAAAGCCAAGGTGGCAACTGAACTCCAACTGGCTACAAGTATCAAGGACAATAAAAAGTCCTTTTTTAGATATGTGGGGAGCTGGAAGAAAACCAAGGGCAACATTGGACCCCTGCTAAACCAGATGGGACAACTGACAACCAACGCCCAGGAAAAAGCCAACTTGCTAAATGAGTACTCTGCATCGGTCTTTCACCAGTCCCATTATGAGACAGGAAGGCCCGGGTGAGGGAGATTCCTTACCCTCCATCAATGTTGACCTTGTGAAGGAACACCTTGAGAGGCTGGATACCTTCAAGTCAGCCAGCCTTGACAGCTTACACCCCAGGGTACTCAAGGAGCTGGAAAGCATCATAGCCCAGCCCCTGGCATGGATTTTGAAGAATTCCTGGTCCTCCGGTGAAGTCCCCAAAGATTGGAAGAAGCCAACGTGCTGCCTATCTTCAAGAAGGGGAGGGAAGTGGATATAGCAAACTACAGGCCCATCAGCCTGACCTCTATCCCAGGGAAGATCCTAGAAAAGATTATCAAAGACACCATTCTCAGCAGACTGGCCAATGGCAAAATCCTGAGTGATAGCCAGCACAGGTTTGTTGCAGATAGGTCTTGCTTGACCAATCTTATTATCACCTGGACAAGGGGGAAGAGATTGATATCATATAGCTTGACTTTAAAAAAGCCTTCCATCTGGTATCCCATGATCGCCTCTTGGCAAAACTGGCCAACTGCGGCCTCAGCTTCTCCACGATCCACTGGCTGGGGAATTGGCTACATGATCAGACCCAGAGAGTGGTGGTTGACAGAAGTCAATCGTTGCAGTGCCCTGTGACCAGTGGGGTCCCTCAAGGCTCTGTCCTTGGGCCTATATTGTTCAGCATCTTCATTAATGATGTGGACATTGGCATCAGAAGCAGACTGACCAAGTTCGCCGATGACACCAAACTTTGGGGTAAAGCATCCACACCTGAGGACAGGAGGGCAATCCAGGTTGACCTCAACAGGCTCAAGAAATGGGCAGATGAAAACCTGATGGCATTTAACACCAAAAAATGCAAGGTTTTCCATCTTGGGAGGAAAAACCAGCAGCATGCTTATAGGCTTGGCAGTGGCTAACACTTTGGATGAAAGGGACTTGGGGGTCAGGATTGACCACAAGATGAACATGAGCCTTCAGTGTGATGCTGCAGCTAGTAAAGCAAGAAAAATATGGACTTGCATCCATAGATACTTCTCAAGCAAATCCCAGGACATCATTCTCCCATTGTACTCAGCCTTGGTGAGGCCGCAGCTGGAGTACTGCATCAAGTTTTGGGCTCCACAATTCAAAAAGGATGTGTAGGAGCTTGAGAGAGTCCAGAGGAGAGCCACGCACATGATATGAGGTCAGGAAAACAGACCTTACGATGAGAGGCTGAGAGCTAGCGGACTCTTCAGCCTGGAAAAGCGCAGGCTCAGGGGTGATCTGGTGGCTACCTATAAGTTTATCAGAGGTGCTTATCAGCATTTGGGGGAATGTCTGTTCACCAGAGCGCCCCAAGGAATGACAAGATTGAAGGGTCACAAACTTCTCCGTGACCGTTTCAGGCTGGACATAGGGAAGAACTTCTTTACTGTCCGAGCCCCCAAGGTTTGGAATAGACTGCCACTGGAGGTGGTTCTAGCATCTACTTTGGATACCTTCAAGAGACATTTGGATGTCTGTCTTGCTGGGATGCTGTGACCCCTGCTGCTTTTTTCTTCCCTTTGGGCAGAGGGCTGGACTTAATGATCTTCTGAGGTCCCTTCCAGCCCTAATGCTTACGAATCTATGAATCTATGAAACAGAGATAAGGGACTCTGCAGCATTGGTGCCAGGTCACAGCGCCAAACTTCAGAGCCATTGGGACTTCTGGCTTTGGTAGATGGACTAAATTAGGAGACCTATAAATAACCAAATGAAGATGTGTCCATGTGATGGGTTTGCTGGAACAAAGGAATACGCTGACAGAACAGAGCATGGACAGTATGACCACCACAGGGAGACCAATCAACAATGCCCGGGAATGAAGGTCATCAGAGGAATGAAAGAACGTGAAAGGAGGGATTTCAGAGCAGCAAAGGGTCCCCAGTGGGGAACCCAAGGCCACCACGGACAGAGAGCACACCACCAGCCCATCTCACCCACCCCACTGGGGGGTGGGCTTCGGCCCTTGACCTCCAGGCTGTTGACATCTGACAGTCAAGAGAGAAACACAAGATGACACTCAAATACTGGCCAGATGTACCTTCCCTCTGACACCCCTAGGACTGGTAGATATAGAATTGGGGTGGGTTATTTTGTTTGCCTTGCCTGCATTATTCTTATCTGCCATCACTGTGTATCAATAAAATTTGTCTATTATTGAATGGAGAAGCCATGATTGGTCTGAGGGTTTGGGTACGCCTGGAACAAGGTATCTGGGTTATAAATTCAGTGCCAACAAGAGTCAGCTTGTACAATTCCCTGCAATACAATGAGAGATTGTGAAGGGGTCATGGTCTGCTCCTTGTTCAGCTACAGCAACAAGAGTCCAGTGAGCAGCACACTGTCACTGGCAGGGAACACCCTGGAATAATGAGAAACCCTCCTGGGAATTATTTAATCCTGGTTGTTCCCAAGTTATTTTTCTCCTGAAACAACTATTTTTGCTATGGGAGAAAAACTCATAAGTGTAAAGATATTCAGGATTTTCCTGGGAGAGCAGAGACTCTCCCAAGAGAAACTGAATGTCTGTATGTGGCCAGTGCCAGAGCTCCATGGCCTCAAAACGTCATTCTGGTCCCTGAGGCTTGCCAAGGCATAGAACTACTTATATCCCCTGTGAGAGTAAAGAATATGCTATGAAATATCCTACTCGTGACACTATGAGAGAAAAGAATCTCCATAGAACCTGCTACAGTGGCTTTATGCCACATAGAGGCTCTCGTGGCCAGGGAAATCTTTATGGGTGCCTGTACATGAGTTGGGAGACTGTTCCATGGTAATTACTGTGCTCCAGCCAGCCTCTGTGTCTCATGTATCACAATCTCCATGCTTCAAAATGGCAATGGGGCTGCTCATCATTCGACAAGCTTTAGATAAAGCACCCCCCCCTTCCACCATTTTGAAGCACGGGGACACTGATACTCAAGACGCTCTCAGAGCCGCCTAATTAAAGCACTCCCCCCTCATGCCCAGAGCACATGTATAAATGCCCTATGCGATCAGTTAGATTGACTTCAAGACTGCTTTGCACTACTGAAGCAGCCAGATGGCTCTAGAGGCTTAGGCCATTGTCCACACTTACAACAAAATCAGTATGAAACTCACAGTGTGTGAAGTCAAAGTAGTCACATCAGACAGACATCAATTAAATTTACACTGCTGATGGGAAGATTCTAGCTATTGAGACCTGAAAACAAAATGCCACTTACAGGAAAGGAGTGGGGGAGGGGGAGGGGAGAAGGGACACTCTTCATTCATTCTGCAACTCATATCCTACCCTGTAACACTACTGTCTATTAGCTCAAAATTATGGTCTCCTGCTCTATTTACAGGGTGCCAACCTTTTTGGCAGGCATGCCACAAGGTGGGCCCTGAACCTTCCCCCCAAGTGCCATTGCAATCCCCTTCCCCTGTCTGATTTTTCACTCTGCTTTCTGCTCCCTTCCCTATTGGTTGCTGGGTTTCCTGCTCCCTCGACAATCTGCCACATGTCACACCCAGAGGCTGTCCATTCCACTTGTGGCACATGCACCACGGGTTAGCCACCCCTGCTCCAGTACATAAAAAGCTGCAGTAGAAAAATACACAAAATGTAAATATTCCAAACACCTCCCCCCATTCAAGATGCCGTTTCACACTTTGGTTGTCCTGGATAAATGACAATGTTTCCAACTTCGGGTTTTAAAGATTCTAAACAAAGTAATTTCTCAAAGACCAGAAGTTACCATCAAAGAGCACCTCAGAAAATATTAAGTATTAATGAGCCCAACTTTGCACACTTCCTAGCCTTTCAAGCTACCATCCCCTATGTCAGTGGTTCTCAACCTTTTTAGACTCAAGGCACCAACCCATAACTTTTAGGAAAGAGTAGCACATTTCAAAAACTAACTGATTTATTACAGAGCTTACCTCCTTGCAGAGGGGCCTGGAAGTGTAGGCTGGAGAGCAGCCTGAGTCTACATTTAACTCCTCACACCTGCATATCTCTTCACAGCTCAAGGCACACTTCAAAAGATCTTGCAGCACCTTGCTTGAGAATCACTGCCCTATGACCAAAGGGGTCTGAGAATATCTAACTCCACAGACCTGCTCCAATCAGAAGTATTCAAGAAGCTATTACAAACCAACATGACACTTTTTCTTGTCTGACCTCAAGGGAAGAAGACTGTGGGAGCTGCTTTTACCCCACTTCTCTCTTCTTATTAACAAAAAACTTATCATTGGTAAAAGTTCTACTGTCTGTCAACTGCATCAGTCTGTTGATAGCAGGGTTGAAAATCACTGCAGAGATAGTGTGTATGGCTGACCGCCACTAGTCTTTGCCTTCCTGCAGAATCCAAATGTCAAATACCTTGATTTTTGCCAAGATGCAGCAGTTATACTTGTCATGCTGGCTAATTTTATTCTTCATTTCCACTTTCCTGAAGGACACACAGTAACAGGTACTATATTTTATCACAATCCCAACTTCCTTGTGTGCCTAGCCATCCCCCTGCCAGTCCCAAATACAGAGATTTTACACACATGGGGCCTGGACAGAGAATGCAAGTACATATAGCTGAACAGTACTATTACTACTATTTCTATTAGACAAAAAGGAAAGCCATTCAACAGTGAGTGTGTCTACATGAGACACATTTTTGTGGGTTTGCCTAATTTACTGCAAAGGGCTGCAGCTAGTAGCAAAAGGCTCAGCACTACTGGGGTGGTGGGAGGCAGGCACAGAAGGGCTGTGGCCTGCCCAGGGGGACACACAGAGCCTACAGTGCCCTCAGACCCCCTGTGGTATGTGCCCCAGGGCACAAAGTGGCTGCAGACTTCTATAACCTGAAGACTGGGGCTAGCAGTGAGGTAGCCCAGACCTGGAGCAGGAGAGGATCCCAACCAAAAGACCTGGGGCTGGCCTCGGGCTAGCCCCCTAGTGACTACGCAGATTCGGCAGCAAACTTGCTGCAGGGTTACAGCTACATGTGTGTTAAATTTGCTATCTGCTTTTGCAGGTAAAAAAGTCAATCACAATTAACTGCACAGTAAGTGCACACATCTACAAGTTTGCTGCCAGGTCTACCCAGTCACTAGGGGACCAGCCTGAAACCAGACCCTGCCTCTGCCACTTGGCTCCCAGTCCTATGCCATGCCCAGGGCCAGCAACAGTGGGACAGCTGCACAGGGGCCCAAACAGCTGTCATGGGACACACCATGGCCCCCCATCCAGGCCTGGGACCACCTGCATGAGCATGCCCATGCCTTCCACCTGGGGCCCCAACTGGAGGTAAAAGGAGGTTGGTAACCTTGTGGAGCTCTGGGGCAATGCAGAGGTCCTTCACCAGTTTTGGCAGGGCGGGTGCTTGAATTCCCACATTTATGAGTCCTTGTCAGGCAGTATGTGGGAGCAAGGGCGCTCCCAGTCAGTGCAGCAGTACTGCATAAAGGTCAAGGCCTTGTGAGCACAGTGGGTGGCTGTGACCAACCACAAGCATCGGTCCAGCCGTACCTGCAGACCATGCCCTTTATGCAGTAGGTGACCAACATTTTGGCAGCCTGGGACCCAGGCCACAACCATGGCCATGGCCTACCCCAGCCCTTGCCCCACCAGGTGACATGTCACCAGAGAAGGGACCCTCAGGCATTTCAGGCATTCAGCATCCTGCCTCGCTCAGCTCCCTGGCTGATTAATCCATCAGCAGCTCAGGGAGACCTAGCCAGTGCCTGCCTCAACAGATGTGCAGCCCCAGACCCTGCCACAAGGAACAGTCAGCCAAGTCACTGCCAGCCATCAGCAGCACCAGGTTCTCCCTGGGGGGGCCCCAAACCAGGCACCAGTACACCGTGCACTGCAGGCCAAGGACACCAACCACAGCTGCATGACACCGGGAGGACCATGCCAAGCCACCACCCATGCCAGCCCCAGATACATGGTAAGCCCCACAATGGGAGGGAGGACACTCCCCACTCCACCCCCAACCCTGCCCCCGCCCCTGCCCCGGCCCCGGCCCAGCCTCCCCACACTCCCCTGGCCCCAGGTTTCCCCCTACAGCACGCAGAGAGGTATGACACAGTACAAAACTTTATTGAGCAGCTCACACCCCCACAACTGTTTGGCCATGGGCCTCTCACATGCCAAGGAAGGTATTGTTGCCAGTGGAAATGTCTTGCTCAGTAGCTGGGGGGGAGGGACATGTAGCAGTGCCACAGGTAGCCCTCCAGGTGGTGGTGGAGGTTTGTGGTGCAGCCTGTACTCACCCTCTGTGTCATAGCTCCGGGTTCCAAACCAGGAACACAGGTGCACCCAGAGCACCACAAGGATCAGCAGTAATAGGGCATAGTGGCTTGGGCACTCCTCTGCCTGCACAAATAGCTCATTGCACACTTCCTGGGGCACACACAGCAGGACCATGCTCTGGGCACAGTGGCAGCATGGCAGGGGGCTGACCCTGGGGTGCCTCCCCAGAGATGTCCCCTGCGGGAAGGGTGGGGCACAGCCAGATCATTGCCCCAGCTGCCTGGGAGCCCCACACACCCCGAGCCCAGGCATGGTGGGCTGGGCAGTAGTGTAGGAGAGCAGTTGGCCTACAGGAGGAAAGGGGAGGAGTGAGGTCTGGAGCTGCGGCAGCAAGTGCTGCCAGCAGACAGGCCTGTCTCACCCTGGGAATGGAGCAGGGGAGGCAGCCTGCCTGCAGCTAGCACCCAGTGGACCACCAGCCCCAGGGGAGCGTGCGGGAATGGGAGTCTCAGTCAACAGCCACCCAGGCCCAGGCCTGCCTGCCCAATTACCACAGTCCCTGGGCACCCATGCACAGCTGACCCCCAATCTGAGGCCAGGCAGCACGTGGGCCCTGGTGTAGAGCATCTTATCTCTGAAATGTTGCAAACTCTCACAAAAGGCTTCTGTCTCTTGGCTCTGTACGGTCAGCATCTGGACGCAAGGGAGAAGCCACAGGGCCAAGTAAGGATGCAGGCATTGGCGACACATAGCAGGTGTGTACGGATGCACATGCACCCTGTCAGCATGGCGGTGCATCACCTGTGAAAAGGTGCCACCAACGCTGCTGGTGGTGCATGTGGGCAGTCACCACTTGCTACCCCCCGCCCCTCACTGCCGACACCACCTGCAGCATCTGCGGGAAGTCTTCAATCATCGCTGGCCACTTCCGACACTGCTAGCGACATCTGCAGGTGGTCCCCAACTGCCAGTCGGCACTTGCCACACCTACCCTTCTGCCGACAGTGCTGTGGCCACCTGTGGGAGCTCCCCACTTGCCACCACCACTCTCCCACTGCCAGCAGTGCCGCTGCCACCTGCAGGAGCTCACCATGCCCCACCAGCCTCCAGGGGCATGCAACATTCATGGGCTCAGGGATGTTACCACCCAGTGCTGGAGCCATCTGGATGTGCCAGCTGTGCCAGAGGCATTCAGGATGGAAGGCTGGTGGTGGTGACAGAAGAGAAGGCAGATGACATCCAGGCCTGTTGGCAGGAGGATCTGGCCCAGGAGGAGAGGTGGCAGGAGGATGACCTAGCCCAGGAAGAGAAGTGGTGGGAAGAGGACCTGGCCCGCCAGCAGACATGGCAGCAGAAGGACATTGCCTAGGAGAGGGAGTTCTGGGTCAAGCTCCTGGCCTTGGAGCAGGAGTGCCTCCTGATCCTGCAGAACCAAAATAACATCCTGGGCTGGGTCGTGGAGGCCACGGAAAATGACCGCCAGATCCTGGACACCATCCTGGGCCTGACTGTCTTGTGCATGCCCACTGCTGCCCGGCTCCCAGCCCTACCTCCACAGGCCCCCTAGCAGCCACCCGCCATCCTTCAGTAGGCCCCCACCTGGGCTTGGAAGGAGGTTCTCCACCACCTCCCACTGGCAGGAGTCCCTGGCCCAGCCCCCACCCCAAATCCCACCTGGGCCCAGGCCCACTGCTCACCCCAGCTCCACATGGGTGCGGAGCCAGAGCTGCCTGGAGCAGTGCCAAGACTGTATGCCCGCCCTGCTGGACCTCAACTCCAACAGCCAGGGGTAAGCCACCCACCCTGGCGGAGCACTGGCTGCCCACCACACATGCCATGGCATGCATACCCGCAGGGGAACAGCCCAAGGCTGGGGTGCTGGCCATTTGCTTCTGGGCTCTGCCCCTAGGCACCTGCACCCCATGGCCCCCCACTCTGGGACACAAAACCATGGGCTCTGTACATAGTTTGAAAACTGGGAAGAGGGTTTTTTATTGTTATTAGGTGGGGAAGGTGGTGGAGGGTCTCTGTTTTTGGGGGAGCGAGGTTTGAGGGGGCTCTGTGTGTTGAGGTTGAGAGAGGGCAGATGACATCCAGGCCTGGTAGCAGGAGGATCTGGCCCAGGAGAAGAGGTGGCAGGAGGATGTGTTGAGGGTAGGAGAGGGGGTGTATGTGATGGGGCGGGAGCGGGGAGGGAAGCAGGGTGTACTGTGAGGGGAATAAAGATGTGTTCTTTGGATCCATGCCTGGCATGAGAGTGGTGCAGGGGGATGGACAGGGAGTAGGGGGTCTGTGGGTGGTGGGGCAGGTAGGCTAGAGGGGAGAGTTTTCCAGGAGGTGGTCTGCCAGAACCTCCTGCACCCAGAGATTGCTCCTGGCTACCTTAAGGATTGAGGAGGGACCACATAAGGAAGAAGGTGGTCCCTTAGGTATATAAGACCCTTGAGGACCTTATAAATCAAAACCAGCATGTTGAAATGCACCCTGAAAGCTATTGGGAGCTTATGCAGACTCTGGAACAGCGGAGTAATTTCTTCTTCACAACCAACCCCTGTCATAAAGTGTGTTGCCACGTTCTCCACCAACTGCCTCATTCAGTACCAGCTGCAGCTTCCAGACAGTAATCAAGGGCAGCCCCACACAGAGCACACTGCAGTAACCTAGCCTCAAGGTAACCAGTGCATGGGTTGTGGTGGCCAAATTAAATCTGAAAGGGGCACAGCCTTGTCACCTGATGAAATTGCTTAAAGGCACACCTTGTCATAACACAATTTAATATTCAGGTGGAGCAAAGAATCCAGGAGAACCCCAAGGCTTTGAACCCCATCAATGATGAGTGTCCCTATCCCCACCCCCTACCTCCCAGTCACAAGGTCTGCCAGCCACCATCACCTCCATCTTGTCTGAATTCAGATTCAATTAGCTCACTCACATCCAATCCCTAACTATAGCCAGGTACTAGGTAAGGACCAGGGTTGTAGGGCCTGGCTCAAATGAGAAAGACATTGAAAGATGGAGCTGGGAGGCATCTGCATTCTGATGGTGCCTTATGCCAAATCACCATGCAGTCTTATTCAGGGGTCCCATATACACATTAAGCAGGAGAGGTAACAAAATGGTCCCCTGGGGAGCCCCAACGGAAATGCCCTGAGTGAATATTTTGAATTTACAACCCACTTTTTACAGATGGGCCTATGAACTTCACTTCATCAACCTCCTAGGTACAGAAACTTACGGACTCAATATAGACATTGGATTTATGACAGATTACAACCTGTTAGACATCTGACTCCTCAGGTACCTCTCCACTTTTACCAGCTACATCCCCCTTCCCCCCTACCCCAGTGTCTCTCTTAGCCCCTGACGCCTCCATTTCCATTTTCACTGACTGGCTTTCTTGCCTACACTGCATACCAGCCTCTGGCTTCTTTACCCTCCCTTCCATCCAGGAACAGCACACACACCAACTGCAGGTGCTTCCTCAGCCTGACAAAGGGTTTTTCAACCCGAAAGCTGGCAACCCAGGCACCTAAGCTGAGTTCATCTGGAGCCTCACAACTCCACTGCAACCAGCAAGGCTCAGGCCTGTCAAAGACATGGACTTTCTCCAACCAGGACTGTGGTTGGAGGTCCAAACGTCTGGACTTTCTCCAACCAGGACTGTGTGCATGCATGTGGTGGCTAGAGGTTATGGCACCTCCTACCCACCTTTCACCAGGGGGATCCTCAGTCCTGGCATTTTTCTGGGGCTGCCACACCACCGGCAGTCCCACCAGGCCTCCTGACCCTGGCAGAGTGCAGTTTTATTGGTCATGCCTGGAAGCTGGGGTCTCCTCCTTCCCCAGAGCCCCAGCCCATATCTCCAAGTTCTCCTAGCATGGGAGCTCAGCAGGGAAATGTTCTTCCCCTGCTAGCTGGTGATGCAGTGAGTGCTGCCTCCAGCTCTGAGAGCAAGGCATTAACTGGTTTAAAAAAAAATGGAAATAGGTGCAGAGTGAGGAGGGTGGCACTCACTCCATCTGCAGGTGGAGCTTAGGGAACCCATCAGCAGGAGGTTCAACTTCAGGAACACCAGCTGCTTCACTAAATCAAGATCCAAGGACATGCAGTGGGGTGTCACAACATCTCCAGCAATGCTGAATATCCTCTCACTCTGAACACTGGTTGGTGGACAGAACAGGTGTTCCTGGGCAACCGTGGCCAGATACTGCCACATCTGGCTGCAGGTTGCCCAATAGGCTAAGGGGTCACAGTCCAATGGCTCCACGTCCTCAGCGAGATAGGTAGCCACCAAAGCCTCAGTGCTACCTGCCCAAGGCTGGGGTCTGCTGTATCTGGACCCCAACACTGAAGCCATGCCCTTAGCCTACATTGGCAGCAGCTGGAATGGAGGAGACTGGCCGGTGCTAGTGCTGGGAGCCCTGGCACAGGAAAGTGGATCCCCTCTTCCATGTCCCCTCGCCTCTGCCCTTCTGCCTCCCTGACTGTTCACCAGCACCTCCGTCCAGTGATCGAGGGTTTTGGTCCTGCCAGTGCACATGCTACCCTTCACCCTTGGGTTGCACATGCCCGCCAGCATGTGGACTGTACTGGACTGCAAAGTATCCAGCCATTTCCTGACACCCTCCTTCAGCCATCCCACAAGTGCCTGCATGTCTGGTGACAGCGGCTTGCCCCAGCCAGCAACATTGATCCCCTGGAAATTCTCTAGTTGGTTCTCAAGTTCCCTCACTACGGGGATTCATAGATTCATAGATTGTAGAGTCGGAAGGGACCACAATGGATCATCACGTTCGACCCCCTGCCCCTGGCAGAAAAGAGGACAGAGGTCAGATGACCCCAGCCAGGTGACTATCTAGCCTCCTCTTGAAGACCTCCAAGCTAGGTAATAGCACCACCTCTCTTGGAAGCCCATTCCAGATCCTGGCCACCCTTACTGTGAAAAATGTCTTCCTAATATCTAACCTAAATCCACTCTCAACTAGTTTACACCCGTTATTCCTAGTCACTCCCTGGGGTGCCT
>NW_005843123.1:87835-104393 GCF_000455745.1 Alligator sinensis | reverse complement strand
CATTGATCCAACCTGTCCAGGTCAGCCTGAATCTGCTCCCTGCCCTCCGGTGTACTAATCTTGCCCCATAACTTGGTATCATCAGCGAACCTGGAGAGGGTGCTCTCCACGCCCTTGTCCACATCGCTGATGAAGATATTGAATAATATCAGTCCGAGGACTGAACCTTGCGGGACCCCACTTCCCACCTCCCTCCAGGCCGAGAAAGAACCATCCACCACCACTCTCTGGGTGCGGTCCCTAAGCCAACTGGCCACCCACTTGACCATGTAAGCGTCCACTCCACAGTCTGCTAGCTTCCCAATGAGGATAGGGTGCGAAACTGTGTCGAAGGCCTTCCTAAATTCCAGGAAGATGACATCAGCCTCGGCTCCCGCATCCAGGCAGTGTGTGACCTGGTCATAGAAGGCTACAAGGTTCGTCAGGCAGGATCTATCTGTGACAAACCCATGCTGGTTTCCCCTCAGCATTGTTTCCCCTGCTGGGCCTGCACAAATGTGTTCTTTGATTATTTTCTCTAGCATTTTCCTAGGAATAGAGGTAAGACTGACTGGTCTAAAGTTACCCGGCTCATCCCTTCTCCCTTTCTTGAAAATGGGCACCACCTTGGCCCTTCCAGTCCTCACGGACCTGGCCATAGCACCACGAGTGCTCAGACAGCTGTGCCAGGGATCACCTGGCCAAAGAGGGCATCGCCAGTGCTGAGGGTCTCGGTGGCCTCATGGAACAGCTTGAGGACCACCAAGATCTGGGTATCCCACTCCACTTTTTTAAGGGGGCTGCTGATCCCAATCTCCCCGAGTAAGGCCATCTCATGGATGGCCTTCTGTTGCCCCACCAGCCTTTCCAGCATCAGGTATGTGGAGTTCCACCAAGTCTCCATATCCTGCATGATTTTTGTGCTGTGGGATGCTCAGCTCTGCCTGTTTCTCCCACAGCATCTTGCCCCCCTTGATGCTGTGGTGGAAGTAGCCCACCACCCTCCTGCATTTTGAAATGAGCTGGGTGGTAGTGACAGCACCATCACCAGCAGCCCTGTCCCTCTCCAAGGCATCCCTGACTATGAGGTGCAGCTTGTGTGCCACACAGCGGATGCCAACAAAGTTGGCATCAAGGACCACCTTGACCATATTGGCCCCACTGTTGGTGACCATGACCCCATGGGTGAGGTTGCCCTGCCCAACAAGCCACCCCTGTACCATGAAGTTCATGGCCACCATGATCTCCCTTGCCATGTGGGACTCATCCATCACATATGCTTGAAGGATAGTCCACCGACAGCCTGACTGATCGCACCAGTGCCCTGTGAGGGAGAGGTAGGCATGATCTCCACCCCAGCTGCTCCAGATGTCCAAGGTGAAGTGCAAAGCTACCTGCAGCCCTGCCTTCTGCAGCTCCTCCCTCAAGTACTCCCTGCATGCCTCATACAAGGAGGGCACCACTGTCCTGATAAAGGAGGTGCGTTTGGGCACTTGGTTGGATGGGGCCACGAGTGCCATGAACCACCTGACCCCTAGCCACTCAACTAAGGAGAAGGACTGGCCATCCACAGCAAACATTTCCCCAATGCTCTGAGTTAACTCGCTCACCTTCGGAACGTGCCCCTCTTTGTCTACAGCTTTCCTCCACTGCACCAGAGTGGCTTGACTCTATGAATCTATGTTTGGAGAGGGGGAGAACTTGCAGCTCTAGCTCTGCCCCTACCCACTCTAGCCCCTATCCCTCTCCTGCCAAAAGACCTGGTACCTGCCTTTCCAGCACACTTCATAGTAATCTTTCCTGTGCTGGAAAATGTGTGTGTGTGTGTGTGTGCAGCTGTAATAACTCTTCCTCTTCTCTGATGTATGACTATGTCTGACTTCTGTGTCGTGTTCAGTCTGTAAGTGTGTGTAACTAATGCAGCAAAAGCTTTGTTATCAGGCACCCATGGGGAATTGGGGGTGCCAGATAACCAAATATGCTGGCTACCTGAGAGTTATCTGGCGTCTTTGCCTGTTCGGGCCACCACCCCGCCTGTCATTTCCAGTGCACTGCCACCCCTCCCACTACATCAGTGTGCTGGGGGACAGGGAAAGGGGCCCCAGGCACACTGGGAAAATGCTGCTATTCCCCGGGCCGTGGGGGCTTGGCAGCACAGGCTGCTTTACCCCAGGCCATGGAGGCTCGACAAAACTGGAAATGCCACAGTGGACACTTCTGGTTTCGTTTTTGCCATGTCTACTGGCATGCCAGTTAGTAGAGCATGCCCGTTTGTAAGGTGCCAGATAATGCGGCTTTTACTGTAACCATAAATACTCTCTTCTTCTTCTCTGATGTATGACTGTCTGACTTCCTCTGTTGTGTTTAATAGTATCTCTTTTTCTTCTATGATGTATATGTGTCTGACTTCTTCTGTGTTGTGTTTAATATCTCTTCTTTTTCCATGATGTATGTGTCTGACTTGTTCTGTGTTGTTTACTGTATGTGTATAACTAAAATAATATCTCTTCTTCTTCTTCTATGATGTATTTGTCTGACTTCTTCTTCTGTGTTGTGTTTAGTCTGTATCTGTGTGTAACTATATAATAACTCTTCTTCTCTGTGTATGTGTGTGAGTGTGTGTAATATATGTGTTTTCCTGTACACTGATGGATCACACTGCCAGGGAAAACACAGCTTTCTTTTTAAAAAGTGTGGGGCAAAAAAACCCAAGAACAAATAAGAGGTTTTGGGGGGAGGAATAAGTTGAAAGAAATGTATTGGATAAGGATAAGTATAGGAAATATAGTTAGTAAGCTGTATCCAATCCTTTCCAAGAACAGAAATGAGCAGGAGACTGACTAGGTAGGAAGCCAAGACAGTCTAGTAGTACCTGTCAGACACTGTTGCTCAGGCAGAACCAGCTAACAAAAGGCACAGAAAGGCTGCAGACGGAGGCTTATATGCTGTTTCTACATCCCTCCCCCAGAGCACTGTGATTGGAAGGGGACTCAGGGAAAGATCACAGTCACTAGTCAACTACAGATGTCAGACTTCCCCCCCCACCCTTCTCAGTTTCTGTTCCCTTGAAAGACTGCCTTCTGAATCTCCAAATCTCCAAATCTTTTCTAAATCAATTTGGAGGCTCCGAATCAATTTGGAGGGGGGGTTTTTTCTCCCGATTCAATTCAGATTTAGTGATTCAGCTGCTGAATTGGACCAAATCTTCTCCAAATTGAATCGGCAACCGAAGGTTTGCACACCCCTAATGTGTACCAGATGTCACTTACCAAAGAAAGGAAGTATGTGCATTGCAGGTGACATGAATTGTGTTGGGCATTTCATGGAGCACATCAGAGAAAGCTTTGCACATATACATTGCATTATCAGACAGAAATGCTGAGATCTTGCTAAATTCTAAGCCATAATTTACAATAGCCTTCACTACAGCTTGTGGCACAGCAGAAATACTGACAGTCTTAAGGTGAAATAGCAATGTTTGAAAACCAGACAAGTCAGTCAGTCCAACTCCCAAATACAAATAAAATGTGCAGAACATAGTTATCTTATCTTGGGCATCTGTTGCTTCATCTGCTATAATCATCTTCTGCCAATGCCAATTTTGTAGACTGAACATGCAAATCAATACTTCTGGTAGGTAACCTTGGCAAAGCTTGCTCACACTTGAGAAACTGCTAGCATCTGGCACATTTTTGTTCAAGTAGTCCCTTAATTTAGAGTTATCAATTTTCTCCAGAGGAATGGTGGTAGCCATGAATACTCCCACTATTGCAAATGTAGCCTCTCTTCTTGGCATACTGTTTTCAGTGGTTCTTTAAAAGATTGAAGACATAGTTACTTGTTTCTTCTTCTGACCTTCAACCCCTGCAGTAGGCTTTTACTTTATATGTGATTCAGACTCTAAATCAGGAGCGGGCAATTTTTTGGGCAGAGGGCTGCTTACCGAATTTTGCCAAGCCATCTAAGTAGCCCCACCCTTTGACAGGTGTCCTACCCTCTGGTCACCATCTTGGTAGTGGAAGTCCCCCTTCCTAACCCCTGACCTTTGCCACCAGAAGTCATAGTTTCATAGTTTCACAGTTTGTAGGGTCAGAAGGGACCTGAGTAGATCATCAAGTCCGACCCCCTGCCATGGCAGGAAAGAGTACTGGGATCAAACGACCCCAGCAAGGTGTTCGTCTAACCTCCTCTTAAAGATCCCCAGGGTAGGAGCCAGCACCACTTCTCTCGGAAGTTGGTTCCAGATACTAGCTGCCCTGACAGTGAAGTAGCGCTTCCTGATGTCTAGTCTGAATCTACCCTCTGCCAGCTTGTGACCATTATTTCTAGTCACTCCTGGGAGTGCTCAGGGAAACAGGGACTCCCCCAACGCCCACTGGTCCCCTCTGACCTGAGAATCCTGATGATTCAGAGTATAAGATGTACGCAGCCCCTAAACCAGTACTGGTCCCAGATGCTACTTGGGATTGTAATGTCCCATCCCTTGCATGATGCCCATGAAAAGCTTAACTCCTACAGTAGTAAAAGGTCCTACATATCAGATGAAACCTAAAGCTGAAGTCCTAATCCATCAGTGGTAGACTCTACGGCTCCAGGACCAGCCCCTATCTTCCTTGCTGAATGCAATTTTTCCCAAATGTATAATTCTGTTGCATTTGCTTCATCTCTCTAATGCCATTCCAGCTCAATTCCTGACTTCCCCTTTGGTACTGTACTTTCCCTGAGTGGAAGAGCTCCCTGTATGAGCAGTCACTATGCGCATCAATAATCCTTGTGACGTCACTGATGAATCTCCCCAAGGGTGGTATTTATTTATTTAATTGTCAGAGTTGTGTGACTACATGAGGCCCTCTCTACCTTCATATCACAACAAGGGGATTTTTCACGGAAAACAGATTTACATCTCAGGTACTTAACTCCTTTTTTGGTCTTTTGTTTCTTAAGGGGCTGGGTTTTGTGCACTTGGCAATGTTGCCAACTCTCATGATTTTTGGCATTGTTCTTAAAGTCTATGCTTCAGGAATGTGAAAAACGTAGCCCTCTCTTATATATATATTTTTGTGTGTGTGTGTGTGTGTGTGTGTGTGTGTGTGATTTGGTGGGGAGGTGGAAAGGTGTGGGGGGGTGAGTGGGTATGGGTTTTGTGGGGGTTGTGAGTGTGTGGGGGGAGGGTGGCTGGGGAGGGTTGTGACTTGCATGGAGGGGGAGGGTTTGCCCACAGCCTGCCCCACCCCATGGCAGGCAGAGCCCCTGCTAGTGCTCCTGCAAGTCTGGGTTCCGCGCTCCTGCTGCTTTTGGCCCCAGGGCACCAGCACAGGCCCCATGCTCCCGCTAGCTGCCACTTGCCCCCTGTCTGCCAAAGCTGCCCTTCTCCTGCCACTTCCCTGTCCCCTCCCCTGGCTGGCCACTTCAGCACCATGTCCCAGGTGCTCCTACGGTCCCAGTGCTGCAGCTGGAAACCACACAATGCCAGAGTGCCACAGGTAGGGGTGGAGAGGGAAATGACTGAGGCAAGTGGGGGGAAGGGGGAGCAAATGGGTGCGCTGAGTGCAGCAAGAGCTGGGCGGAAGTGTGGGGCCCACCCCAGTGCACTAGTGCCAGCACTGGTGGGGCCAAGAGAAGAGCAGCAGGAGCATGTGGGGCTCTATGGAGCTCAAAGCCACGCGCTCTAAGGAGCCAGGCTGGCTCTCTCCTCTTCCCACTTGAACAGCGCAGCCCAGTTCCCTAGAGCCCCTGGCAGCCTGATCCTGTGCTCTGGGCCCCACCGGTGCTGGCCTTGGTGCACCGGCACAAGCCCTGCACTCCTGCCTGGCTGTCGCTGCAATTACCCACTCACTTCTCCTTCCCCTCGCCTACCACTGGCATTTCCCTACTCCTGCTCCCCCCCACCCCGCCTGCCAGCTGGCCCCTCCAGCACCACATGGTTCCATCTGCAGTGACAGGACCACAGGAGCCAGCCTGGCTAGCCCTGAGGACTAGGGTGATCACCCATGGTCCTCCCCTACCTCCCTTCCCCTCTCTTCCTTATCTGTATTTCCCCCAGCACAGGGAGGCAGGAACAGTCCTAGGTCAGAAGCCTCCAGAAGCCCCTGCTAGGCAGAGGCTTCTGGCTGGGGCTAGGGGTGGAGGAGCCGGGGGGGCGGGGCTGGCCAGGACTTGCTGCTGCACTGTTTAGTTCTGCTGCTGGCTCACCCTGGGTCCTACTGCCCCTGGCTCCTGTCATCTTTGACAGGCCACCAGGGGTAGATAAATCTTAATTTTCTAAATTTTTTAGGTGCCCCACGGCCCAATAGAATAGCCTGGCAGGCCACATTTGGCCCGTGGGCCATATTTTGCGTGCCCCCATTCTAAATGCCATTCAATGCTGCTTTTCCTCAACACATCCAGAGTCCTGTTGCATGATGCACCAAACAATTTACCAACATCTGCATAAAAGGTTCCTACAGGGAGTGAACTGCCTTACACAATCCTAAGCTGAAATGTATTTAGCTTTCTTGGATTTCTTTTCATTCATCATCTTCACATTGCAATGTTGCATCTGGCTTCCTAAAAGATAACACTTTATCTTTTGCTTTCTTGAATGGCACCTTCACTGAGTCTATGTCACTAGCTCAACCTTTCAGTAGGTCTGTCTCAAACCACATGCTCTATGGCTACAGGAATTGCCATGCTTTCTTTGTATTCTGGTATGCTTTTTTTCAGGCAATTCCACACAAAATTGCAGGAAACAGCATTTTTCACAGCAATTGCAGAAACTGCCATTTTTCTAAGTTTTCATGAAAATCATAAAACTGCAATTTAAATGGGTCCCTAGTGATGGAATCAGATGCTTGGGTGCCATGGTGTTTATGGTAGCATGCTATACCACATTTCAACCAAGCCATCAACAGAGTATCCAGTAAGGTTGATAAGAATATCGCCCAGGGAGTTCCAAAATCTCACTGGCTCTATGAGTCTCCAGGGCCAGATCAATCTAGCTGTCCCACCATCCTGGATGGGAGCACTGGAGGCCAGTGTCACACTGAGTCACATTCAGCCAGGTCTGCAGCCACCTGGGGGTCAAGGTGCCAGCTAGTGTCAATAGGAGAGAGCAGAATCCAGAGATAAGCCAGGTCAGGAAGCCAGGAGGCCAATCCTGGATTGGGGTCTAGGAACAAACCAATTAAGGAAACCAGGAGATCAGGCAGAGAGTAAAGTCAGAGGGTAAGCTGGGTCAAGAAGCCAAAAAAATCAAGCACAGAGCATTCTGGAGGGAATAGCAAAGCAATCTGGGATCAGCCTGCAGTCCATTACACAGACACTTCATGTTTCTGCACAGGGGTTTACATGGGGGAAGTGGAGGGTCAGCTGACCCTGATGGGGCACTCTCATAACAGGCTATGGGCATAAAGTTAGGTCCTGCTAGAGGCTACAGGCCAGCCTTGTCCTGACTGTATTGTCTAGGCCAAGGCCCCAAGTTCAAGACTATGGCCTGACAGGTGGGAATATGCACCTGCAGAAGGCAATGGTCTGACCTTGACTTTGGCATCTTAACAATAACCTCAATAATTGGAGCCCCTGTTTCCAACCATGTGCAAAAAATTAGGTCCGGTATGTGCCCCACTTCATATGCTAGTTCAACTATTATCTGTGACAGCTCCATGGTTGTCATGGCCTCCCTGAAGAGCAAGCCTTAGTATGGATGCTGAAGTCACCCAAGACAATAAGTATGTGTGTCCTCAGTACCACTTTCAAGAGCAGCTTAGCTAGTATAGTCACAGAATCCACTGTGCAGTGAGGTGGTTGTTACACCAATAGACACCTTTCACATTGTACAAGTTGGGTGGCAGATACTTTCTAAAGATCAGTCTTTCTTTACAGACCACTCCTCCTCCCTCCCCCCGCCCCAACCACAAAACCTGAGTCCTCAGCTGCTGCTACTGCACCAAGTACCCAGCTAGTGTAACACTGGCCTAAAAGCCTCATCCAACCAGAAGTCAGTGATACATGAAAAATCAGTGGCCTCATCCTAAATACGATCAAAGATGACCAGTTTTTTATTAACCACTGACCTAGCATTAAACAGCAACAGTGACAACAGGGGTCTCCACTAGCTGTGACCCCTACAGAAAAAGAGGAGGAGAAAGACAGAAAGTGCCCTCCACTGTGCCTCTGAAGATATTTTCTCTCGCTCTGCCCAGCATGACCCAAAACATACATTTCTAAAATAGGACGTACATGTTTAGAGGTAAGGACTTAACCACTGGAACAATTTATCAGTGGTTGTGGTGGATTTGCCATCTCTGGCAATTTTTAAATCCAGGCTGAAAGTTTTTCTAAAATATCTTCTTTAGTTCAAATGGCAGCGGTAGGCGAAGAATTTGCTCATCCTGGGGGATGAGTGGTAGGTCTTTCAACTGTACTCTATAGGAAGTCAAAATAGGCCCGATCCCTTATAACCTTATGAATCTACAAAGGAAAGCAAAGTCTGTACCAGACTCAGAAGACAATAATCTGTTCTGTGGTCTCCAATTCCATTTAGTTTATGTCGCTTCAATGGAAAGGAATTAGCTGTGTGCAAAAAAGCTACCTTAGGTCTCCAATACCATCAGTGAAAGTACAGGGATTAAGGGGAAGAAATGCATGGTGGAATGAATTTTCACAGGACACATCTCTACATTTAAAATCTGCATTCCATTTTACAGGGACTGCTCAGTTAAACATCACATACCCATTGTAAGGAAGATTAATTTATCCTCCTCTTTTTGCAGTCGGGACAATTGAGGTGACTTGCCCAAGGATCTTGAGTAAGTCAGAAGCAGAACCTGGATAGGTACTATCACTAGGTACTATCACTCTTCATGTTGCCCTCTTTAAAATGAGAGAAGTGAAAGACTCCATTGCCAAAGATTGTGGCTTATCCTTTCACTTCCTTTCTTCTGTTCATATATTATATTTACTCAAATCCAAGACAAGGGGTGGGGGAAGACTTAAGTTAAATTCAAATAGCAGCCCAGGGCAGGTGGCAGCTCAGCTCCAGCTTTGGCCCCAACCAGAGTGTAAGCAACCACATGTAGTCAATGTTGACCACTTACACTTTGGGGGTCTTCTATTCACTGACCTTTGGGACCTGACAGCTTGACTCAGTGACCACTTAATGTGTGTGCCACTCATTTCACCCGCCATGCTTTGATGTAAAAATGAAGAAAGATGGAAGCTTCTTGGTCTAATGCGCCATTAGCTCATATCCTAGTGGTGTTCCTCAGGGCTCTTCCTCCCCTTGCACCCCATCCTTGTGCCAACCAGATGTTATCAGTCCTTTCCAGATGGTTAGTCTAAGGAACAGTCAATATTCCTATCCTCAGAAATTGGCGAGCCTTAATCTCTGTCTAACAGCCCAGTTATGACTCACTTCATTGGGTATTTTTCTCCTTGTAAGCATCTTTATTCTAATAGCAGAAATAAGACACCCTCCTCCATAGGTGCTCAGGGAGTATTCCCTCCCATCGCAACCAACTCACAATTTTGCTGACTTCTTTTCTTCCACAGGGTGATGAAGATCTCCCAATGGTCTGTCCACCAGTCACCACATCTTCGTCTCCCATTTGTTGTATTTTGGTAAGTAAAGAGACTCCTCCGAGTCTTGTACCAGAGAAGCAACTGCCCCTTTCCTCTGCAAGCCCCTGCCGGGGCAAGTTCTCACAGGAGCTGGCTTCTCGGCAGCCACACTCCCTTCTCTGGGATTCCCCACCCCCAGCTGGGATGGAGCATGCTTTTATGATGTGCTTAGTCACATGCCAGCCCAGCTGCAGCTGACATGAGCTTGTAAAGCGCACCAGCCACAGTGCTGGGGTTTCCCCTGTTACGCCTCAGCTCTGTGTTCTTGGGCAACCCTGGCACAGGATGCAGTCTGTCTGACTCACAAAGGACTCACCCCCGCGCCCTCCCCTCCTCTACCTAAACGAAACTGATTAAGATGCAGTGAGAGACGCACCTAAAACTCACCAGATAAGGGTGATAAGAGTGAAACAACTGCCCTAGGTCTCATTTACATCTGAGATGGAACCAGATGACCATTCATTTACATGAGAGATGGAGAACAGAAAGCCTGAAGCAGAGACTGCAGTGAATTCTGGGACCAGAGAAGCAGGAGAGCACTGCATGATGGGGAATCTGTGCTTCCAATGTTAATCAACCCATGTTCACACACACCCACCTCAGCATTTATCAGACCAGTTCTAATCTGGATTTACTAAGGACTTTTCCCCCCCAGACACACACACACACAGCTCTAAGTTTAATAGGCATCTCGGGCCGTACATTCCCCGGTCCCACTATGGGAGGCCTATTTAAACTTGATTGACTAAAACTCGGTTGCCGGGTTAGGGAATGCTGAGGCAAGAGACCGAGTCAGAGGGGGTATGGGCAACATTTGAACAATGGTTAAGGGTTCATCACAGCATCCAGCCTGCTGGAGCCCTAATCCCAGGTGTTGTCATATCTTTCCCGAGACGACTGGTGGGAGTCCTCTCCACAAAAGGTTATGAGCACCCCAATAATTGTTTTAAGTCTGTTAAAAGACTATAGTAAGATCTGGAAAAGTCATGCTAAGCTGAGGCTTGTGCACAACAAGTAAAAATCCAAAATCCTGATGCTGCAAGCTATCTATTGTTCCTGAAGAAACCATGAGATATCCCATCAGTATATCTGCCACCCATAGGAATTTCAAGCTGGCTCCCAAGTATTTGGGTTACTCCCTAATCTTAAGTGTTTCCTGATTATCAATCAGTTTCCTGAGATGGTCCAAACCAGATAACCCCTTGTCAATAGAAAAGACAATGATTTACACTACTGAGGGTGCTTCGAAGCAGCTGAACTGAGGGTATAAAAATCTGTAAGTGTGTGTGCTGCTAGAAGAGGAAAAGGAAGGAAAAGAAGTAGAAGCAGGAGGAAAGAAGGAGAAGAAGAAAACCCCTGTGCTGACACCATCCCCTGTCGTTCTTGGGACGCTGGAAGAACAGATCATCTCTCTCTTCAAGGATTGTGCTACGGACTGTGCCTGTCAGCTTTGCAGCCTGAGTACCGTGGACTAGGTGAGATCCCAGCGTTCTCTGTCTTCTTTCTAGGCATAAACTTCTGAACCTGAACTGTATCAGTTAAGCTTGAGCTAAGTTTCCCCAAATACTTAGTGAAACCAGGGTAGTATTGTCATTGTTGGTGTTTGTTTTTCTTTTGCATGTCTATTACTACTAGTACTATTATATATTTCATATGCTTAGCAATAAATAACTTTTATAGTCAAACTGGTAGTAATTGGGTATATTTTTCCTTCTCTGCTTCTCTTTCCTCCCGTGCTCTGCAGCAACGCTTCTTTTACCTATGCTAAAGATCCCTGTGAAGCCCAAATTATTGTGGGGTCTGCTCATCAAGAGGCCAAAGATTGGGACGTGCTGAGTTTGAAACACATAAGGGGATCAGCTTGTATAGGCTGATTGACCCAGTTTGACTCAGACGTGCCCTTATGAACTGAATGCTGGCCCATGAGGGTGTCAGCTGGACACCCAGCCGGATTCAGAGGGATTCTGTTTACCTGTGTGCTTGTGTCTGACTGCATTTTATTGTTGCTCTTATGAACTGATTCTTGGCATATGAGGGTGTCAGCCTGTCCATGCTGATCCGCCCGGCCAGGTCAGGCGTGTCACGTTAATTTGTGTGTGTTTGTGTGTATGACTGATTTGGTGACTGGAGGAACCCAGTCCCATTGAGATTGAGTCCTGCAAGATAGCTCCACTGGGGGTGAGGGCTTGCAGAAGGGAGAAATACAGCTCCGTATAGTAACACAAGCAGCACATTGACAGAATCACCAAGACCCTAGAAACTATCCCTAATAAATGAGCACACCCCAAAATAATGGGCAAATTTGGTAACACCGGGGATTTTTTTAAATCCCCAAAGCAGATAAGAATCCTGCCTTCCTCTCCATCCCTCCCCATGCTCTGGGGTAGGCAGGGGTGTCTCTGGGTACTGCACTTGCATCTCAGAGTTCAGCAAGGTGGGTTCCCCACAAAGAGTCACAGCCAGAGCTGAGCTGCTGCCTGCCCCAAGCCAGGGTAGCTGGTGTGGCAGGAGAGGGGGTACACAACAGGGGGAGTGCAAGGGAGGTTGTGTGGAGGGAGGGGTGTAGAGTATAAGGCAGGGATGGGCAAAATGGCAGATCCAGCTGATAGCTGGACTCCATTTCCCAGCATCCCCTGCCAGCATGGCTGGGGCCAGTCTTCATGGAGACCCCAGGTGCAGTTGCACTATGATACTGCAAGGCTGGGGTTGCCAGTAGGGTGCACGGCACACAGCAGGGTGCACAGGAGGCCAGGGCAGGGCAGGGGGCTGCTCCAGAGCCACTGGGATCTTGCAGCAGATGCAGCCTGGTCTGGTGCCAAGGCAGAACCATGATCTGTTGCCTGCACGCCCCTGCCCAGAGCGTGTAGGCTGCAGATTGCAGCTCTGCCCTGGCCTCAGACCAAGCTGCCCCCAGCACAAGATCCCAGTGGCTTCAGATCAGCCCCCTGCCCGGTCATGGCCTGCTGCCCGGCCAGCATGGCTGGGGCCAGTCTCCATGGCAACCCCAGCCTTGTGCTATTACAGTGCAGCTGTGGCTGGGGTCTCCTGCGGGGAGGGTCTGCTGGAAAATGGAGTCTACTGCTGGCTGGATCTGGCCTGCAGGCCAGACTTTGCCCGCCCCTGCTGTAAAGCCTGGGGGGAGCATGGGAAAGACTGTGCAGCCTGGCTCTCACCCTCACCCACTCCCCACAACAGGGGGGACATGAACAGGCACAGGGGGCAATGGGTGGGGGTGGCAGGCACCAGGGGGGGTAAGTGGTAAGGGGCAGGTACAGGCAGGACAAGAAGTGGAGTGGACAGGCAAGGGAAGCAAGAGAGAGGGTCTGGCTCTTTGCCCCCCCCCCCCCCAGCTTTGCAGGGATGAATTTAAGATGACCCTCCAGTAATTTGATTCTATACTTGGAATATTATAACAAATGTTTCATTTTCCATGCATATAATCTAATTATTGTGGGATCATCCTAAATACAAAGTCATCTTCGATTCAGGTAAATATGATAAATGGGACGGATTCTAGATACACAAGTATATTTCATTGTTGGTCAGCTTTGCCTTGTTAGAAAGCATTAAGAAGAACGCAGAACTCTTTGAGCCAACACATCTGCTTCCCCATTTTGCAAACACTAATAGGAAGGAAGTTATCCTGGTTAATTTTACTGTAAGTTAAAATAGAAAAATGCTGACTAGATGCATACAAGCTTGGAACTTATGCAGTCCTGAATATGGATAATACTTGACTAGGAAACCATGATGGAATTTCACAAATTCCATAGAATCCTAGCTATAGATACAAGCTGAAGAATTATGGGCAAACCCTTCTATGATAGACTATGGTTTTGTTGTAATATTTCTGATTTAAAGGTGTTCATGTTATAATGTTGCATGCCTCAGTTTCTCTGACTAACTTGTGCAAAGGAAATAAGGGATTTATTGTGGTTGGACAAAGGCCTGGAGAGATTAGCCTGCACTGACACATCAAGTGGGTTCTAGACAAACACCTGAAGAGATTTTCTTTGTTTCTGGTGCTAGGGAGACCCAAGAAAAGGATAGTATACTTAAGAAAAATACAGTCTGCTTGAGAGACGGTTCTAGAGACAATGGAGAGGAGATAATGAGAGGCAGCCTGAGAGGCAGGATGACAGCAGCTTGAAGGGGAATAGCTGGGTCTGTTTTTCCTGACAGATACCACTTTTGTTTCTGGCAGGAGCACTGTAAAGCAATTTTGTTTTGTTTTTAAAAGAGTTAACTAGTCCACTGCTTGTGACTTGGGGTGCACTTTGTTCTCCTGAAGTCCCTCTTCAGTAGCTGAACCAGAAGGTAACTCTTGATACAGATAATTGGAGAGGACAGAGACCAAAAGGCTGGGTCTCGGAGCCCAAGGGGTCAGGGACTCTCATGCTGTACAGACTATGCCTGGGCTGGCTTCAGAGGTTTTAAGGCTGAAGGGTCCCAAGCAAGTGCTCCCCTGGGAAATCCATGACAATATGACTGAAATCTGAGTTAGTGGCAAGAATTCACTTGGCCCCAGCATTTTTGATGGCCAGAAATAGAAGGAAGTAGAAACAAAATCTGAGAATATGAAAAACTTTAAAAATAATCTTTGGGTTTTTTTCAGATGGTCTCCTACATCCTGGTGCTGCACAGTTTGAGTGGCCATGTGCAGCACCAGCCACAAGAGTAAGAAAAGACCAACCTATCACAATTAGGGATGCTCAACCTCCAGCCCCAGAGGCCGTGTCATCTGCCCTGTGGGTTTCTCCACAGGTCTGAATATTCAGTGATGGGAGAGCTATGGCAGTGTTAATTGCCACTTCCCTGATGCCAAATTTCCAGATCAGTAGGGAGCCCTGCAAGCTGGATGAAGTGGCTCAGCAAGCAGTCAAACCTGGCATTCAAGGTCAAGCTGGCATGTTGCCAGATCTGACATGCTGGGTCAGGCTATTCATGATGTCAGGTGAGTACACACAGCCAGACAGAACACTGCATTGTAACTATGGGTCAACCTCATATACTACATTCAAAAACTCAGAGCCTGAATTGATTCAATCTTTGCAGGTTAGTCTAACCTGCCTAGGTTGAACAGATTTGTAACAGCACAAATACTCCTTGAGGACTGACGAAATGCAGGCACATGCCTGCAGTTGCTCAGGTCAGGAGCTGGGATGTAGTAGAGCACCCTCTTGGCTGCAGGGAAGATGTCCTGGGGGCGAGGCAGAGGCATGGCCAACCTGGACTGAACTGGCCAGAGAAGGGTTTAATTCCCCAGTCCCTATCAGGGATCTGAGCCAGGTGTGCCAGAATTCCCCCCTTGCTGCTGCAGCAGTGAGCCGCCATGGCTCCTGAGGCAGAGGGGGCAGGAAGGGGGGTTATTCCCCTCTCTAACTCCACTGCCTCCAGAAGACCACAGCTTGGTTTGCCCACCCTGACTGCTGCTGCTGCTTATTGCTCCCTGCTTGGGGTAAGCAGAATAAGCCCCCTGCACCGGATGCCAGAGGGAAGGGGAAATAACCTGGAGCAGAGAACAGAGTGCCCAGTCCAGAGAACATGCCAGGGGACTCTGGTTTAAGTTAAACCAGGAAGGGTTCTGGGACAGATGTTGCATAAACTGGTTTGACCCAAATCAGCTAAGTCTGATACTACAATCAGCCAGGTTTATCTCAAACCAGTTTTGGCCATTTTGAAACTGGTTTATGTGCACTGCACTGAATGCCTGTTCTGTTACAGATTTAAACCAGTTTCTGAACATTTAAGCCAGTTTATTTGTAATGTCTGTCCCTAGCCTAAATAGTTTTTCTCCTTCTCCAGTGTATCCTTATGATGCATTTACAGACAACAATCTACTCTTTGTAAGACAGGCTTGAAATTATCCTTTTAAGTGCCCATGCGCCTTTTAGGGATTCTGCCATTTATATCAGAATGCCAATACATTGGGGAAAAAAACTATGCACTGATTGCCAGAGCTTCCTATGATCACCAATTCATTAATTATAAACATTACAAGCCTAAACAAATTCCTGCCTATTTCACACCCTCCATTTTCTCATTACCCTTTCATCTATTTGGTCTCCCTTTTCTCTGATGCCAGTTTACTTTCCTTTCATATACACTTCTGACCTCTCTATCCAATTCTTCCCATCACTACCAACACAAAACGACACTGTATTCCAGTATACAAAGTAAATCCTGTGCAAACATCCATATGAAGGCTTCCCACGGCCCTGGCCTGATTCTATTCAACTTTGCAGCTGTGTTTAACATGTAAAAGCACCATGACAAACAGACTATAAAACTGCAAGATGACATTAAATCATACTGCCTTGCTCTTTCCTTTCAGCTGTACTCACCTGCAGGCCTAGCTCAAAGTGTTCTGACCAACAGTGTACCAAACTAAGAAGAAAAAAGTGTTTGCCAATACCTGCTTCTTTTATCCCTTTTTAAAAAAAGGTAATCAACAAAGGAAAAAAGCATTTGTGTTAATGGCTGGTTTGCTTCTTTATAATGAAAAAAAAGTCTCAGAAGGGGGTGAATTTTCTTGCTAGCAGGTTCTTTCAAAATATCAGGAATATTGCCTTCCCTGTTTGTTATGCAGGTCCACTTGAAGGACCAGATAATTGAAAATGGAGCTCACTCTTAGATGAAGGGGCAGGCCTACTAAATCTTTAACAGACACACATAACTCATCTTCTTTTATTAAATAGGTTCTTAAAAACTGGTTTAATAAATAAAAATAAATAAAAACCCATAGCATTTTGATGTCTAATTAAAAAACTTTTCCCTCTGAATTATTCAGATTTCACTTTTTTGCTATCTGTGCTGTATAACCTTGCTAGTTTAGCAGTCATTCAAAATCTTTCAGAAAAACAGACTAGCCATGATCAAAATTTACCCCCAAAAACCCTATAAAAATCAAAAAGAGGTAAAAAGAAACAAAACAGAGACAGAAAAAATTCTTCTCTATACTACTGCATGTATTTACTTATTT
>NW_005843123.1:73496-87825 GCF_000455745.1 Alligator sinensis | reverse complement strand
TCCAAAACATAATATTATGGATTCATTAGAGACCCAGTTATCCCTGAAAGAAACATGGAGGTACATAAAATCTCAACCTTAATACTGTATCAACAATTCTTATTGCAGTGTATGGGCATGTTCACGCATGCAAGCACGTGCTCTTGCAGCAGCTCAAATAGAAGCAGTGCAGATTTGAGCCAGGGCTTTTTGCCTCAGCATACATGCTCGGACATGCACTTTGTTGTGGAGCAAATTGTGCCACTTGGGACAAAATAGCCCTGCCTGGCTCCTCCCAGATCTGCAGCCAAGGGGAGCTAGAGCCCAGGGCCAGCACCTGTGCAGTCCCCAGCAGTATAAAAAGCTGCCCTGTCCTGGCCCCAGCAGTATAAAGGCCCCAGCAGTATAAAAACCCACCCTGGCAAATAGCTCAGGGCTACTAGCTCTCAGGAGCTCCTAGGGCCTAGCCAATTGGTACCTGGGGACACTACCCCTTGTACTAGCTGTACTTCTGAAGCAGCCCTGGGAGTTCCCTGCACCCTCTAACCAGTGGAGCAGTCTGGCAGTGGAGGCTGCTGCCTGGCTGTGACCTGCTGTGCACCTGCCAGACCTAGATAGGGACTGCACAGCCAGTAGAGGCATCAGCCCCTCTGGGCCAGCTGCCAGTGGACTGTGGTTGCAGGGTTGGCTTCTGTGAGGCACTACTGCGACGTGTGCCCCCTCCCAGAGTCCTGCCACTAGCCTCTCTAGCAGGAATTCTAGTGTTCCCTATTGGAAAACTGAAAAATCCCTGATAAAAAAATCCCAAAGTCACTTTGTAAAATACCCCCAAATCCATGTTCCTCCACAAGTAAAACAAAAGACCACTATAAAGAGAGAGAGAGTGAGCCAGAGACAGTGATCAATTGGACAATGTTTTATTGATATATCTATAGCGTTAAAGTGTGTCTCTTATCATAATAATAAAGTGAAGTCTAAATACATATTTCATGAATTCATGAATATATAGTTTGCTGCCCTCCCACAGGGGCGACGGCCCAACAGGGAACTCGGCCCCCACACAAGAGGTTTGGCCCCTCAACAGGGGGTTTGTCCCCACACAAGAGCTATGGCCCCCCAACAAGGGGTCCAGCCCCCACACAAGGGGTTCAACCCCCCAACAGGGAGTTTGGTCACCACATAAGGGCTATGGCCCCACAACAGAGGGTCTAGCCCTGCAACAGGGGGTTTGGCCCCCACACAATGGGTTCAACCCCAACAAGAGGTTCGGCCCCCACACAAGGGGTATGGCCCCTCAACAGGGGCCAAATGGCCCCTGCAAGGGCTACCACTGCCCCACTCAGCCCCACCCCCTGCTTCCCCAGATCCCCCAATAGCTGCCCCACCCAGCCTCACCCCCCAACTTGCACCCCCAGGCCCCTATGGCTGCCCCCACAACCCCAGGCACCGTCACTTTAAAAAAAACAACAGAAAAAGAAAATAATGGAAAAAAAAGCCTCTGCTTCCCTTAGAAGCAGAGGTGGAGGGGCTCCAGGGCCTCCTGGCAGAGCCCCCCTGGGTAGCACAGAGCAGCAGGGCGGGCAGGAGGGCCTGGGCTGGGGCCACTGGGGCTGTCCCTCTGCCTGGCAGTCTGCCCCAGTCAGCTAGATGGCAGTTGGAGCTGCCAGTAAGTGCCGCAATTTATTTAAAACTATGGGGTGGGGGGGCAGGGATCGGGGGGGCTTGGAGGGATGGAGACAGGCAAGGCAGGGGGCCGGGGGGCTGGAGGAGTGGGCAGGGCCGGGGGGGGGCCCTGGTCCCCTCCCCCCTCCTCCAGCCCCCCCTGAACCTTTACTGACTGACACTGGAGCCCTGGTGCTGAACACATGACCTGGCCAGCTGCGTGTTTCAGTACCAGGGCGAGGGGCCAACCACAGAGATGCTCTGGCAGCCAGAGCATCTCCATGAGGGACCCAGCCTCTGGTTGCCTCCACATTTTTAAACTTCAGTTTTTTTAGACTGGTCTAATTTTCTCCCCACGCTGCAAACTTGCAGCGCGGGGAACATTTTGTCGTTCCCACATGTGCCTCTTGCCCCACCTCAAAGGAGTCTGAGGCGAGGCAAGAGGCACATGTGTGCTCGTCTGGATGTGGCCTATGTGATCTGAGGGCTACATTTAGCAAATGATACAATATCCCGGAGATGCCAAAAGATGCCAAAAGATCACTGTTTTGTTCTCTATAAGAAAAGAAGACAGTACTAGCCCAGTAAGTCTAGCACTGATGCCAAAAGAGAGTTGTCTACAAAAAATAAAGCAGATGCATCACACATACAGCACATGGACCAGATCTGACACACACAAGCCTGCCATAGATGCTAGGGATTCATAGATGCTACGGTCAGAAGGGACCTCAACAGATCATCGAGTCTGACCCCCTGCCTAAGCAGGAAAGGGTGCTGGATTCAGATGACCCCAGCCAGATGCCTATCCAGCCTTCTCTTAAAGACCCCCAAGGCAGGGGAGAGCACCACCTCCCTTGGAAGCCCATTCCAAATTTTGGCCATGCAAATTTTGGCCTTCTCACCCTCCAATACTGCCCCGGGTCTGATCAGAACAACACCGGGCACAGCATATGCCTGCGGCATGGAGCCAGCCCATGGGCCAGATTGACCATATGGACCCCCTTTTCTTCCCCTTCTCTCCTCTCTCTCCCCCAGCATGCTTGATCCAGTGGCTGCTCCAGCTAGTCTGTGAACCACACACATGCAGCACAGATCCTAGAGTGGGTGGAATGGACACTGTGTGCAGCACAGTTTGGCCAGAGCAGCAGCTGTGCTGCACACAGCGCAGGGTGCCCACTCCAGCCGCTTCAGGCCCCATGCTGCATGTGGCACTCATACGTGCCATGTACAGTTCAGGTTCCAGCCTGTCTGGAGAAGGCACCACAGGAGGCACAGTCCTGGAGCTGCTCAGGGGAGTGCCACATGTAGTTCAGTCATGCCAGGGTGGTCACTGTGTGCAGTGAAGCTCCTACTCCACCTGGATTGTGCTGCACACAGTGCCAATTCTAGCTGCTCCAGGATCTGCTCCACACACAACACAGATCCCAGGCCAGCTGGGGCAGCCACCAGATCAGGGAGATGGGAGAGGCACTCTGGACCCAATCCAGCCAGCAAACCAGCTCTATGCCACTCATCCAGCCCGTGGCCAGTCAGATGATTTTCATACTCCTGGAATAAAAGGATGATATGACAGCACAAACTGACAGGCCTAAACATTTAGGCTGCTTACTGGTGCGAAAAAATACACACACACACACACACACACACACACTGCTTAACTTTAAATTCAACCCCCCCCTCCCCCCCATGCCGAGCTCAGCACATGCCCAGAAGAGGCATTAGTTGGACCTGGCTCACCCAATGTCTATTTCGATCAGGTGCTTCAGTGGGGCTTTCTTGGCACTTTTATCTAATATTTGATTGAATCAGCTTTAGATAAAAGTGCCAAAAAGCCCCACTGAAGTAAGCTATCTATATAGACGCTACAGAGCCAGTTTGAAGTAATGTACTGCTTCTTTTGGTAAAGCGCATTTCTTTTCCCGTGTCTGTCAGCAGCTTTAGATATGTTTTTAGCCTTAGGAACAAAATTGGTGCTGGTCAGAACTGGGAACTGACAAAGTCAGTAGAGGAAAAATACTATATTCAAGATTTTAACAGGACATATAAAATAGATGGTATCATATGAACCAAAATGTATTAAAGAGCATGGCATACAAGTGTCAAACCCTAGGCTTTCTTGACAGAAGGGAAATGAAGCAGGAAGACAGCTGCACATGAATATAAAAATCAATTCCCAAAGCAGACATCTTCTCTCATCAGCTTGTCATAGTCCTAGAGCACAGACCACACAGCGTAAAGTGCCAGGTCTGTCCAATTCCTCATCCTCAGGGCTACAAAGAAAACATTTTAACCTGAATGAAATCAACGTAGTGATTTGTGTCTGAGTGCAAATACCTTAAACAAAACTTCTGAGAGGAATAAACTCCACTGCCCTTACATTAACCTTAAGCAGGGGGCCAGAGGTCCACTCAAGCCTAATGAATATTAGCATTATTTATTTGCTCATCATTTAGTAAGGGACTGGGGAAAAGGATGGGGGGAAATTAGGAGTTGCTGCATGGAACAGGACACTGAAGAGATACTGCTAAGTAAAGGAAAGACTAACTAAGAGATGCTGAGCTCAACAATAAAAAGGGCCAAACACATATGTTAACTTCCAAATGAGCTTGAACTTCTCACATAGAAAAAGTCAAATTAATGTATCAGGAAAATCTCACAAGAACATTATCAATATCCAAATATAGAGAAGGAAAAATAACTTGAAGCAGAAGAAACAAAAATCTCAAAGCAGGTAAGAGTGGATTTACTAAAAAAGACAATAATACATTTATTTAAAAAAGCAAACCCCAAGGTCCTTTCTAACAGCAAGATAAACTCATTGTACTTAAACTTCAAGGAAATTATCATGTAAAGAGATTAAGTATTTCCACAGTAGAGTCATCATGTAGTTACGTGTGATAGATTAAGAGTATGTCTACCCATGCATTTAAGTGTACCTAAATGCACATTATCTTAATGAGCATTAAGCAGGTTTAGGCAGGTATCTACACATGCAGGCATTAAAGCACATTAACGCTGCATGTAAACTGACTTGGGACTAAAGTTAGTCCACACACACTGCATTTATGTATCTACATGTGTGTTAATCTGCTTTAATTCATGCCTAACTCTGATACCTGCATGTTCAGGTATCAAATTTTAGGTGCAATTAGCCCCAAATCACCATTTTTAAAGCACATTAAGGGCACACACATGTAGACATGCACCCTAATGCACCTTAAATTTAGGCTAATGCACCTTAAAGCATCTTGTGTAGACATGCCCTAACAGTTTCATTTCCTTTCCCAGTTTTGCAATAAAATGCTAGTAAAGTGACTGGAATTAATGGTGTCCTATACATGTGTGTGGAGCCTGCTCTGAATACTCGAGTCTGTTGAAGCATGGAAATTGATGCACTCCAGCAGCCTTCTGCGTCACATGTATCAGCGTCCCTGCACGTCTCTGCGCTAAAAAAATGGCTGCAGGGTGCTTTGAAATAAAACGTGTTCTATGGACTTGAGTTCAAAGTGCCCTGACACCATTTTTTCAGCACAGGGATGTGCAGAGACACTGATCCATGTGACAGGCGGCTGCTTTTAATTAGCACGGCTCACCAATTAAAGCACTAGGTACCATGTCCCACAGCACATGTAAAAATGTCCAAAGTCTCCAGGACTCAATTTCACTTATTTTAAGCACAAAACCACATATACCTTGTAACTGTGGCTACTTTATTACAAGATGCAAAGCATTTTGGAGTGATCTGCTGAAGAATCTATATCAGCATTACATTTCAGAAAGCTCTCAGCCACACTGCATCAAAAATAGAGAGATATCAAGGTATAAACAGCAGCATGTATTTTTTATCAAATGATGCTTTCAATGTCTTTGAACACACAACAAGAATGTTGTTTTCATACCAAGGGATTTCTGTTACTTGTAACTGAACTGAAGCAATTTCATTCGAAATCAACACAGGCTATGGGAAATCTACACTTAACTATTCTTAAATCTACTAGCTATGATATTGTTCTCCAAACTGGCTCACTCTGACATTCCCATGGTCACAGGAAAATGTTGAACTGAGGTTGACAGGAAGAGTAAAGTACAACATTGTTCATAGCAGACTACTTGCTCAGTATTGTTGTCCACAGGTTATTGATCGTTGGGGAGCACTGAGCTCCAGAGTAGACACAGCTTATGTGGTATATAGAGCTATCCTTGAGGAAACCCCTAAAGATATTTCCCTTGTTAGCTTCTTATCCCTCCCCATAGGAGTTCTACCCACTCTCTTGTATCAGCAAGGGGAAACTGGAAAGTACAGAACTGTACACCCATCTGGGGTCCAGACTTGAACTGAGGGCACTGAGATCACCAGGATGGAATTGGTATTTGCAAACATGAAGGTAAAATATAAAGCAAAACTGAATATTTTATCTGCATCAGGAGTATACACAGAGGATGGACATCACCCTACCTATTACAAAGAGAAGGCTATATTAAAGTGAAAGGGAAAGGACACTACTGAATGCCTCTGATACAACTCCACGTTATCTGTACTCCTATCCCCTGCCTGGCCTTTCTGAAAATAACCCATCAGTTGTTAAGCCTAATGCTTTTAACTCTCCTGGGCTACATGCCATGATTCTCCTACTCTCAGGGCTTGTCTACATACTGCCATTCTCAGTTATGTGTTCCTTGCTAACTCCATATGTAGCCACTATTATTCTGGAATAAAGAGAGCCTTGTTCCTATTTATATTAAACCACTGTGGATGTGGAACAACTCCATTCACATGCAAGCCAATAGACTAGGCCTTGGCCTACAGCAACCAGTCTATCCATCATGTTTACCCAACAAGTCTGACTAAATTCACCACTATAGTTCTTCCCTTCAGGAGTCTGTAACCAAAGGTGAAGAGAGTTACTGGGCAGTCATTTAATACTTGTATAAACAGGTACTAAATGGCTGTGCATTAACCAGACTTACTGCACAGTAGTGTCACTATATGGCTTTTTCATGATGCTGACTAAGAAGTAGCTCATGACTAGTGCACAGTAGCATCACTTCATGCCTCCTTCCATATGATGCTACTGTGCAGTGGTCATAAGCTATTGCACATTCAGCATCCCATGTAGATGCAGCCAATATGTAGGGGAGAAGATCTTTAAAACAATAACCAGGTACACCCATTTCTATCTTACTAATGTTCTACTATGCTGAGATGGTGACAACAGTATACCTAACTTGCTCAGACAGCCCAGAAGGCTTTGAAGGCTCAGACAGCCCAGAAAGTATTAGTCTGGTTCCCTTGAACAACCTTCCCCCTTCTCAAAAGCATGTTTTTTTAAACTGCTGCAGTCCTTTTGATCTTCTGGTTCTCAGGCCTTGCCCCTTCTCATCCAGCCGGATTCAGTAAGTTACATGAGTCTAAGAGGAGGTAGTTTTTTCAGTGTTACACCAGCTACATCAGAGCAAAGGTTTAACAATGGATACCTCAAAGTTCTGTATGACGTTGCTCGTGATTTAATGTATTTATTAATGACATGGAAAGGGGAGTGCATAGGGAGGTTGCAAAATCTGCAGAAAGCAAAAAGGGTTTTTTAGGTTTGTTAGGCTCAAGGTGGGCTGAAAAGAACTTCTAAGAGAATGCTTTTAACAAAGTTAGAATAATGGGCAATGCCATGGCAAATGAAAATCAGTACCAACAAATGCAAAGTTATATTTATCATAGGGGAAAATGTAAACCAATCTTGCATGTTACAGTGTTCTAAATAAACTGCACCAACTCAAGAGAGGGATTTGGGGTGAAATCTTGGCTCCAATGAAATTAGAGACAAAACTCCCATGCCGCTGCCAGGTGTCACTGGACAGCTGAATGAAAATCTTGGTTCAGTACTCAATTAAAGTTAATAAACAAAGATATTAAAATGCATATGGAATGGCACAGAGACTACTGACAAGACAACGATATCATCATAAATCAATAGTGAGGGCACATCTTTGATATTATATACTCATCTCCAAAAGGATATTGCAGAATTTGAACAGTGACAATGAGCAGGCATACAATGAGAGACTGAAAAGACTGCCACCTGAAAGACAAAGGAGAGGGGACTGTACAAATCTATGGCAGACATTTACAAAGTTCTTGGATCAATAGACCAATGTGTTTTGTACCTTCCTCAGAACCTAGAGCTTACCACTGTCAGACAAGGCACTGAACTAGATAGGCCACGTCTTATAGAGCCCAACAGCTCATGTGAGTGACACCAGAGATTGAAAATCACAATACACAGCCAGGATATGTAACACCTGTATGCACACACCCTATTTAAAATGCTTTGTCTAGCTATAAAATTGGTTTTGAATTATGTTTTCTCAGTGGGTGATTTAAATAAACTATTAAAAATAATTTATCACATTCTCAGCATTTGTCACATGCATGTCACAGCATGTCACACTTTATCATCAATTCTCAGCATGGCTCATCAACAAAACCTGAACTTTAACATCCCCAATACACATCATTATGACATGGAGTGAAGGAACTTTCTACATAAACTAGCCCATACGCTGCTCTCAGGTCCAGTCTCTAATCAAAGAGGAATTAACATGTTGTTCAAAGTTTGGATCAGATCTTTTCCTAAAGGATCAATTTATTGTTCCAGCTTACAAAACAAAGCAACTCTTCTGATCAAGGCAGACTGCAAGGGGGCCTTTGCAGTTTTGTGCCCTGTTCAAAGGTTTGCCTCAACTAATTTACTTCCTGTGACCCTCCTCCATTCACTGAGCCACTTGCTAGCTTTTATAATAACTTGTTCCTCATTTAGGAAGTAGCTAATCAATTGCAACTAAAGTATAGCCCAAATCCCCTTTAAAAACAGCCATCCTGTGATACAGCTGTTAAAGATGGCCTGTGAATACAGACCACTGGAAAAAGGGGTGGATCCAGGATGGGTGTAATGGTACAGTTGCACATCCCTACCACTTTGATTCTTGGTCCACCCAAAATTTAAAGCCAACTGTCTGGCAGCAGCAGCAGCATTTCTAAACAGGCAGCAGTAAAGAAGTCAATTGACTTCATGGCTCATTGTAATCTACTGGATTCCTTCTAAACTCATTCCATGGGTGTTAATGACCCTTTCTTCTTTTTTAATAATTTGGATGATGTTCAAATTATTATTATTATTTCAAAGTGTCACCCAAAGTGACACTTCACCGGGGCAGGGACTCTTGGGTGTCCAGCAGCCCATCCCGCAAAGCTCCCTGGCTGCAGTCTCCACCAGCAGCTCAGGAGCCCCAAGTCAGCACCTGCCATGCCAGCTCCGCAGCCCAAGCTGCAACCATGAGGGACAGTCAACCATGACAGCTCCAGCTGCCACCCACCTGCCCTGCCCTGTCATCCAAGACCCAGAGCCGCACACCATCACCGGCAGCCATGACCACATGGAGCTGCCAGCCACACCAGCCCCAACCACATTATTGGCCCTGAATTGTGGGGGGAGGAGGGGCCTCCCCACCCTGGCTCCTACCCTTGCCCCTTCTTCCTGCCCAGCCCATCTGCACACCTCTGGACCTGGCTACAATTAGACCTCCTGGTGGTGGTAGAGGCTGCAGGGCAGCCTGGGTTTGCCTCACGTGCCATCATAGTTCAGGATCCCATGCCAGGTGGACAGGTTTGCCAAGGATGCCACAACCAGCAGCAGGGCATAGAGGAGGCTGGCCCTGGAGCACCCCCTCAGAAAAGACTCCTGTGGGGAGGGCAGGGGCATGGAAAGCTCCTCATCCCAGTCACCTAGGAGTACCACACCCCCCAAGCCCAGGTGCCACAGGCTGGGCAGCAGTGCAGGAGATGGGTTGGCCTGTGGGGATGAGGTGGTGGGAGGGAGACAGGGTCTAGAGCCACAGCAGCAGGTGCTACCAGGGCAGGTGGTGAGCGGAGGGCATGGACCACCAGGACATGTGGGACTGGTGCAAGGAGGCATGGGACTCAGTGGACCAGGAGTTCTGTGTGCAGCTCCTGGCCCTGGAGCAGGCATGAATGAGGCACTGTGGGAGCAGACCGTGGTCCTGGGCAGGGCAGCACAGCCCACGGATGATGACTGCCAGGTGCCAGATGCCATTCTTGCCCTGGTGGCCACCTTCATGCAGCCCACTGCCCAGACCCTGACTCTAGCCCTGCATGGTCCCACCATGGCCCTGGACACCAGCTGCCAGAGGGAGAGTCACCTGTGCCGCAGGGAAACTGCCCACTGTCATCCCAGGTGAGCTGCCCACCCATCACACTTGCCAGGGCATTTACATACACAGGGGAATAGCCAGAAGCTGGGGTGCTGGTTGCCTGTCAGTATAGGATGATGCAAAAAATAGATAAAATGAAACAATATGAACCAGTGCCTGATAGTTGTATGACAGGGTTTTTAAGAACAGGTTAGCCAAACATTTTTTTCTGGGATGGTTAGATAGGTATGATCCAGAGATGTGGGGCAGAACATTTTCCGGAAAATTTTCCAGTGCTTTATTTTTTCGTGGGAAATTTTCCATTTCTAAAAATTCATCATTTCATAAAATTCATTAGTAACAATGAATGGATACCAATACAATATTAGGCAAGCTTGGCAGTTTCAAAGATGTAATTAATGTTTTTCAGGTAATTATCCCTAGGAAGTGTGTGAGAGAGTACATATATGTTTTATTGATTTGTAAACAGGAGGGTAAATATACTCACATAATAATCCAAACCCAAAATCAAGTTATGAATTCACTTAATTGACTGTGCAGGCCAAATCAGAATCAAAGCTAAACATCTTATCTAATCTCAGATTCCAAGTGAAAGCAAAACCAAAACTAAAACTGTGATAAATTTTTGTTTCAGTTTCAGTTCAGCAAACACACAGAACAGTCTCATTTCTTTTCTTGAGTTGGGGAAGTTGGAAGTGTTTCCATAAGATCTGTTAGTTTTTAGTGCTTTTGGTTTCAAGCAGTCATAATAATGCCCCATCGGAAAAAAATAGTGTGTGGCACCATTATAGTGAAGTTCAAACCACTGAAGGAAGGAAGAAATTTGGTAGATGTAAATACTGTGAGCAGGAGTATACTAACAATACAACAAGAATGAAGAAACATTTAATAACATGTAGAAACTGTCCTGAAAGAGTACAAGCCATATATAGAAAGCTAATACAACAAAGTGGTGGAACAACATCATCTGAGAAAAGTCTACTTCAGGAATCCTATATGTAAGTAAACAACTTAATATGTGAAACAACACAGTATAGACTAGCATCTATACCGTTTTAAAACATTATACTTTTAAAAGTTGTTAATGCAACTCTGGACTATTAGTTATTTATTTAAAATATTTGTATCCTGCTTTTCTCCTTGCACTAAACACCCAAAGTGGCTTAGGCTTAATAATAGTTCTTTTAAAATTACATAATAGATAAATAGTTAACTATTTCAACCCAGCAGAGTAAGCTCAGTCCTCTGGCTGATGGCAGAGGCCAGACTATACTTTCCTTTGGCTCTGCAGTCCCAGAGCAACTGAGCAGCAAGCTGAGTAGCAGAGTGTTCTTTCTGGCAGGGTGGGGGGAAGCAAGCTTCCTGTCACTTCTTCTTTCTGATGGATGAGGCCAGACTAGAATAGGCTAAAATAAAAATATTTTCCCCCTTTTGTTGCAGGAACTTGGTAGCTCAAGTGAAATAGCAGATTTGCAAAAAATGGAAAATGAAAATGTTGAGCTGCCAGGTCTGGGGGAGAAGAAGCAGGATCCTCGCTTTCAAGATCACTGTCATCAGATATGTGATCCACCATGAATAGCTGTTCAAGCAGTCAAGCTTTTTATTAAGCTTTATGGACAAAATGTCAAAAGAAGATCAAGAAAAAAGCAGATGAGACTTTAGCTCGAGCTATATTTGCAAGTGGTACACCTCTTTCCAGAACTGAAAATCAATACTGGAAGGAACATTACAAACTAATTCGCCCATCATATAAGTTACTGTCACATTATCGCTTATCACATTCTCTCTTAGACAGAGAGTATGACAGAGTTCAAACAATGGTTATTCAAAGGATTGGTCAAGCAGAATCACTGACTCTGATGTCAGATGGATGGACTGATATACAAGGAAATCCTTTATTGAACATTATGTTAGCAACAGCTGAGCTAATATTCCTGAAAGCAATTGCTACCAAACCTTCTCGTCATACAGGTGAATACATAGTCAAATTATTGAGTGAAGAGATTGAAAGTGCAGGTCCCTCTAGGGTACAAGCACTTGTAACTGATAATGTGAGTAACATGAAAGTTGCGTGGCAAATATTAAAGGCAAAGTATCCTCATTTAATAGTATTTGGCTGTCTTGCTCCTGGGTTGAATCTTCTGGCAAAGGACACAGTAAGTGTGAATACAATGAAGACAATATTGGGAAACTGCAAAGCGATTGTGAAGGTATTCACCAATCATCATGTTGCTAATCAGACTTAAGAAATTACAGGAAGAGAAGCAGGGGAAGGAAAGTGCACTTTCATTGCCAGGAGAAACTAGATGGGGCTCGGCTACAAAGTGTTTACATAGTTTGCTGCACACAAAGAACTGTTTGTAGCGTGCTTCAAAAGATGACACAATAGCCCAGATTATTCCCGTGACCATTTGGAAGCAGATTCTCAAAAACAATGTGTTCTGGGTTCAAGTTCAATGAGCATTCAATTTGCTACTACCAGTTTCAGTGGCTATCAAGAAACTTTGAGATACACCAAGCCTTTCAAATATTCCAGAGATATTCAGACAACCGAATGAAAATGTAATTGAGCTTTTGCCTTCTTCACCTCTATCCAAAAAAGAAGTAAAACAAATGTTTACTAAGAGATCTGAGTTTTGCTCACATCCAGTTCATCTGGCAGCAAACCTTTTGGATCCTCAACACAGAGGACAACATTTATAAGAAGATGAATTACCTACTGCTCTCAATACAATTATGGAAGTAGATAAGAATGTCCCCATCATCAACAAAACAGGCGTGATGACAGACATTGCCAAGTACTGCTCAAAAGAAAAACTTTGGAGCAAAGACATCATTTGGCAGGCAGCAGAGAATGTCTCCTCTCACATGGTGGAAGGGATACTGTAACACCTGACTGTTGTCCAGGATTGCTGTAAGGATTCTAAGCATTCCACCAACAGCAGTTTCTTGTGAACGGAAGTGGAAGGCTTTCAGCTCAATCAAGAGAAAAAAGAGGAATAGACTAACAAATGAACGCACTGCTAAGCTTGCTTCTATTTCCAAAATCTCTTTTGCTTCTGGAGAATCAGTAAGAAGCACAATTAGTGAAGAAGATACAGTGTGATAAGTTGCCTTTGCCCGTAGACTCATTGGTAAAACCATCCTTTAGTGAAAGAGAATGTGGTTCAATCTGATTCAATCTGATTCAATCTGATTCTGAAATGGAACTAATAAGTATTGCAAGTGATTCTACAGATAGTGACAGTGAAACTGGAGGTGCCGCAATGACCTCAGTAGAAGAGAGATGTTGAAGCAGATGAGTGGACAACCATGGCATATCATGCACAGTTCTTTCCATGTGCTAAAATTAGTGTGTCAGCAGTTTTCAGTGCCTTCATTTTTTTTCTTAAGTTTAAACAAATGATGTAAGGGAAGTACATGCTATTGTGTGTTGTCTTTACATTTTTACAAGTATTCCAATAAAAATAATTTCTTTCCACATAAAGCTTTGAATTTGTTTGAATATAACATTTAAACCATACTAATTGTGCTGTATTTACTTTTTTTCCTAATCAAATATTTCAGTTCAAATACTTGTGGCTAAAATACTTGTGGGACATAAAATTAACATGAGGGTACTTCTTCAGTTTTGTTTACTAAATATAAATCAAATAAACATGCTAAATTAGATCATGTCCTATTTAGGGCATTGGAAAATTTTCCGATTCAAAATTTTCCGGAAAACCCACATCTCTGTATGATCTTGCCTTGAACAGAGGGGCTGGACTAGATGACCTCCTGAAGTCCCTTCCAGCCCTATTCTTCTCTGATTCCATGACTGTATTAACCTATATCTGTATTTTCTGATATTGATACAATTATAACTTCTGTCTATACCTTTACTTAAGGGTAGGGCTGTCCACTAGGGCTGTGGACCATATCGTTAGGCTTCCATTTTGACAGGACAGTGTTTCATTTCAGGTTTTGTTTAATTTCAAAAGCACTGTTCTGTTTTGTTTCATCAAAACTGTTTTGCAGTTTCGACGCTGTTTCGATGTTTTGTCATAGGCTATGATGGGGAATCATGAAAACACCAACATCTTTGTCATTTCTTGCCTGATTTGAATGAAACGTGCAGGGATGTTAGCCCCTTCTGAAGGCATGAAGCCTACCAAGTTTCAAAGATATAGGTGCAGAGAACTGTTCAAAGAAAACTCATGCAATTTGCTGGCAGCGGGAGCCTCCCATCATCCGGCCCGCAGATCCAGGGGCCCGCACCCCCGGGAGGGTTGCAGGGCAGTGCTGGACTCCTCCTGGGGGTGTGGGCCCCCAGATCTGTGTGCCAGATGACAGGAGGTGGCTGCTGCCACCTGGGACCAGTGCTGGGCACAGCCCATGCCCATCACCAGGAAGATTGGTGCTGCCGCTGGCCCAGGGCAGCAGCAGCAGCCTCCTCTCATCTGGTATGCAGATCGGGGGGGCC
>NW_005843123.1:46563-73479 GCF_000455745.1 Alligator sinensis | reverse complement strand
CACGAGGAAGTTGGGGCCTCCCGCGGGCCCAGGGCAGCAGCAGCCTCCTCTCATCTGGTATGCAGATCGGGGGCCCACACCCCAGGAAGAGTCTGGCACAGTGCTGCAGCCCTCCTATGGGTGTGGGCCCCTGATCTGTGCATCAGCTGACAGGAGGCTGCTGCTGCCTGGGACCAGCGCTGGGCGCAGCCCTCACCCAGCACCAGGAAGATTGGTGCTGCCAGTGGCCCAAGGCAGCAGCAGCAGCCTCCTGTCATCCAGCATGCAGATCCAGGAGCCTGCACACCCCAGGAGGAGTATGGCACAGCCCCGCAGCCCTCCGGTGGGTGCAGGTCCCCAGATTGGCACACGGTATGACAGAATGCTGTTGCTGCTGGCTGGGGCCAGTGGCAGCACCAATCTTCTTGGCGGTCTGCACAGGCTGCACCCAGAGCTGGTCCCAGCCGGCACCAGCAGCCTCCTGTCATCCAGCATGCAGATTGAGGGCCCGCGTCCCCAGGAGGGCTGCGGGGCTGTGCAGGACTCCTCCCGGGGGTGCAGGCCCCTGATCTCAGACTTGCAACACAATTGGTTCCTGAAAAGCTGAAACGTCAAAACGTAAGATCTCAGACTGTTCTGCTGTTCCTCTTTTAAATGCATGGCACTGCACTGGAACCTCTGAAAAACACCACACTGCCTCTGTTCACATTACCTACAGAGCCAGGAGCAGGGCAGTGGCATTCATGCAGTGCTGTGTGCAGAATAAGATGTGCTCAGATTCTCCCAGGAATCTCAAAACAGGTTTCTGCTACTCTGCTGGAAAGTAACCACATCCTGTAGTTATTACAATAACTTCTGCCCCTGGGAGAGCACAATTTGTCTGTTTCAAACTAATTGCCTGCAACACATTTGTTTTGCTCAGGCCAGAACTTTAACAGAAATTTCCACAGACTGAATTTGTAATAAACCTTTTCTCATAGTGATGATATAGTTATTAGCTGTAATACAATCAGACCCAATTATTAGCTCATCCACAGACTACTTGATGAAATTCCAAATGTCCAATTCTCAAATTTAATTTTTCTTATTTTTGGACAGGTGTATGTTCCATAGTCATTGTCTCGATTTCAGAGAAGTTAGATGGCTGTTTTGCATCCTTCTTCCCTAACCATTTTAGCATATCTATTCTATTAAACTGTTACGTTTAATTGTCCCTGCACATTCCACAGATCCTATTACAAATTCAGTAACCCCATTATTGCTGCGTAACTGTGCAGATCTAAACAGAGATCTAAACTCAATCTTCAATCTCCAAGCTTCCCCCTTCAATTGGTGCCCCATTTCCACCATTTATTATACTGGGAAAAGGGCTCTCTCTAAATTCTTATGATGTTTTCTTCTGGCAAGCTTTAAGTTTATAACAATCTTTTTAATGAGAATATTATTGACAGTGCCAGCATTTAACAGCACTGTCTTCTCTAAGTTTGGTATGATTACCAGTTTCCTTTGTTTTGCAAATAGAAAAATATGTTAAATTCTAATTGTTCAAAATTCTCATAAACCATACTGAAGTCTTTTCCCACATGAATATTAGAAATAGAGGTGTAGTCACAGGGCTCAAAGAGCATGTATTAATTGTGCTTTAATTAATTGTGTATTTATGTGTTTTAGTTGATGCACATTAAATCTAGTACCTCAGGGCATTTATACACATACCTTTTTCTCCTGCAATGCACCGGAGATCCAGTGGCTCAGAGCAGACTCAATTCATTGAGTCTTCTCCACATGCAAGCTGACGCGCACTGTGCTGTGTCATGTGCAGATGCATAAGTGGCAAAATCCGCCCCAGCGCACAGAAAACAGCAGATATGCTCTTGAACTAAAACACCTTGGAAATGTTTTAGTTCAAAAGTATGCTGCCACCATTTCCTCAGCGCTAATGCACACTTCCCCACTTATACAACTGCCTGCGCCGCAGCGCCAGGCACTTTTAAAAGCACCTGGCACTGCGGCATAAGCATGTGTACAAATGCCCTTTGCTGTGAGGGACTAGAAAATGTGCATTAGACTATTTTAATGTGCACTAACTAAATAGCACTGTTTTTAGTGATGCTTTAATATGCATTAAAATAGGCTAAAGTGCGTTAAAGTGCACATGCACACATGCCAAAGGTTATCCGCTTCCAACTTCCTTACTAGCAGTTGTTTTTGCTTCTGGTGCAGCAACAAGGAAAGACTTACATTTTGTGGCAAATTCACTGACCCTGATCTGAAAATATAAGTCCAATGGAGCATTTTGCAATATAAATTGATCCATTTCCAATTTATTCTGGAATCATTCCTTGATATCCAGATATGCCAGGACACGAGTCTCCACAGGAAGTCTGCTGTCTCTGATGGTGATTTTCTCTCTCTCCTCTTCGGGTACTTTTCTGTATCCTAGCCAGTTTAGATTGATAGCTGATACCAAACTAGTTGTGAATGGCTTGTATCAGATTTGGATAACTCTTCTTTCTTCTGGAATTAAATTCTTCAACACCTAGAGAGCTGGGTCATTCAAGCCTCATGTTATTTGGGTTGGCTGGATCAGAACAATGAAAATGCAAAACTATCATGAGGCATCCCAGGTTCCCAAGGGATGGCAGGAGTGGCAACCATGATGACTGTTTTCGAATCCAGGTGCCCTGACATTTTAATTCTTAAAAAGTTTCCCTGTAAGGGTCTCAAAAGGGAGCATTATAGAGAAGAGGCTCCCCCCTCATCAGTTTGTCCACCAATCAGACCTAATTTGCAGTGCACCTGTGTTTATCTATTATCTTCCTATTCCTGGCTGATATGGTGGACTTTGTTGTTTGGCCTAATTTTGTTTTTTCTGGCTTTCAGTTTTGCTGGCATCTATTAATAATTTTATGTAAACTGGTCTTACATTTACCTTGGACAACTTAAGGGTACAGCCCTTTGCACCATGCCACTAGATCATCTAGTCAGAATTTATAGACCATTAAATTTAATCCAAACACCCCTCTACTGAAGCCAATGACTTTAGACAAAAGCATATTAATTCCTCGAGAGACTAAAGTGCTGCCAGTACCCAAAGCCCTTGCGAAGGCAGGAAATGGTCGCTGAAGAGATGCTCAGGTAATCCTGGAAGAAGGTCCATGCCCCAGGCTGCAGGGAAAAAGCACAAATAGCCAATACATCTGCTCATCTGACCAAGGGAAAAATTCTTTTCTGACCTCAAATGTGGCGAATCAGTTTAACATCAAGCATATAAGCTAGAGACATAAAAACAAGATAAAGATTCTCTGTACCATCTCCAAACAGTGTCTTGTCCAAACAATGCAAGTGCAACAAGAGATGTACCACAAGAGAGAGGAACAGAAACTAACTTTAGACACATGCAGGGGGGGTAAGGGGAGCTGGAACTGGTTTGGTAAGTATATCAGAGTTGGAAGTTGGGAAGAGTAGGGCACAAGGAAAGACTGGAAGCCAGTAGGGATAAGGGAAAGATCACCCCAGGACTGTGAGGAACAAGAACTACAATTGTCTAGATAAGGGAACTTGGAGCCATTGTAGTAGAAAAATGGGGTGAAGAACTAGGACTTAGCAAGAGGAAGGGGAAGACAGGAACTGGGAAACAGGCAACGTTTGTTTCGAAAGAAACTCAGGATTTGTAAGACTCTCCAGTCTTCTGCTGCCAGCAAACATCTGTGAAACCTACTGGCAAAGGATACATTTTATCCTGGTCTAGTGCTGGTTTACACAAAGCAGTGGTTCTCAACCTTTTTTTTTTTTCTTCACTTGAGGCACTCCTCATGTAACTCAAGGCACCTCTCAATTCACAAAAGTTATGGAGGAGCAACCCATTCCAAAAACTAATCAATTTGAGTGCTTGTTTACCTCCTTGCAGATGTGCTGAGCTGTGGGGATGAGGCAGCAGCTAGGCAGGGATGAACCTGCAGGCCAACAAGAGGTAACACACTGCTGGATCTGGTAGTGGCCAAAACAGATGATCTAGTGAGCGACCTGAGGATCGAAGGGAATCTTGGTGACAGTGATGATGAGTTGATCACTTCCTCTATCCATCGCAAAGTTGGCAAATCAGTCAACACAAGCTCAGGAGATTGGTTGTTGAGGCTCTGAGAGAACATGATCTGACAGGGAGGGGAGTCCATGATGAGTGGTAAGTCCTTAAAGATGTGATCCTAAAAAGACAAGGGAAGTCCATTCCAGCCCATAGGAAAGGGAACTAGAGGGCTGGGAGACCCCCTTGGCTCAATAGGGAACTCATGGACCTCCTGAATCTGAAAAGAGAAGCTTATAAGGGATGGAAGTCAGGAACTACCACTAAAGAGGATTATGCAGCACTGGCCCGCACCTGTAGGGAGTGGACCAGAAAAGCCAAGGCTGAAACCGAACTCAAGCTGGCTACAGGAATCAAGAACAATAAAAAGTCCTTCTTCAAATACATGGGAAGTTGGGAAAAAAAACAAGGACGTTAAATCCTTGCTGAACCAAATGGGGCAGCTGATAACTGACACTCAGGAGAAAGCTAATCTCAATGATTACTTTGCATCAGTTTTCCACCAGCCCAAGGGGATCACCCTGCCTGACAGGGTGCAAGACTACCAGGATAAGGGCAATCATACACCTATAATTGGCACAGATCTTATAAGGGAACAGCTAGAGAGGCTGCTGGCCCAGACAGAATGCACCCAAGAGTGCTAAAAGTGTTGGCTGACATCATGGCACAATCAATGACAAGGATATTTGAGAGCTCATGGTGCTTGGGAGAGGTTCCTGAAGATTGGAAGAGAGCCAATGTGGTGCCTATCTTCAAGAAAGAAAAGAAAGGAGATCCAGGGAACTACAGGTCAATCAGTTTGACCTCAATCCTCAGAAATATCTTGGAAAAAATCATCCAAGAAACCATCAACAACAGGCTAACGGAAGGGAACGTTTTGGGAGATAACCAACCTGGCTTCATTGCAGGAAGGTCTTGCCTGACCATCCTCATTTCCTTCTATGACCAGGTGATGCATCACCTGGACAAAAGAGAAGAAGTTGAGGTCATATATTTACACTTCAAAAAAGCCTTTGACTTGGTCTCCCATGATGTCCTCATGGTAAAATTGAGGAATTGTGGCCTCAACAACCTTACATCCAATGGCTGGGGAACTGGTTTTGTGGTCAGACCCAGAGAGCGATAGTGGATCGAACCAAGGCAACATGACACATGGTGACCTGTGGCATCCCCCAGGGCTCAGTACTCAGACCAGTACTCTTTAATATATTCATAAAAAATCTGGATTTGGGTGTCAGAAGTGGACTGGCTAAGTTCACGGATGACACCAAGTTATGGGGAAGTGCAGTCACTCTAGAGGATAGGCTGGCGATTGAGGCCCATCTGGACAGGCTCGCAAGGTAGGTAGATCAAAACCTGATGACATTCAGCATGGAGAAATGCAAGGTGCTCCTCCACAGGAGAAAAAACCCACATCATACTTATAGGCTTGGGAGTGCTACACTCACTAGCACCGCAACCAAGAGACTTGGGGGTCATGATTGACCACAAGATGAAAATGAGCTACCACTGCGATGTCACAGCCAATAAAGCAAATAAAACTCTGACTTGCATCTACCAATGCATCTCAGGCAAGACCCAAGATGTCATTCTCCTGCTTTAGTCGGCTTTGGTCAGGCCACAGTTTGATTACTGCATCCGATTCTGGGCTCCCCACTTTAGAAATGATGTGGAGAAGCTTGCGAGAATCCAGAGGAGAGCTACATGCATGATTAGAGGTCAAGAGAACAGGCCTTATGAGGAGAGGCTGAAAGGCAAGGGACTCTTCAGCCTGGAAAAGCAAAGGCTCAGGGGTGACTTGGTGGCAGTCTATAAGTATATAACGGGTGTGCATCAGGAACTAAGATTGTGTCTGTTCACCAGACCACCCCAAGGGGAGACAAAGTCTAATGGTCACAAACTGCTGAAAGGCTGTTTTAGACTAGACATAAGGAAAAACTTCTTTACCATCCGAGTCTCCAGAGTCTGGAATAGACTCCCCACAGAAGTAGTGCAAGCACCTATTCTGGATACGTTTAAGAAACACCTGGATGCTTATCTTACTGGGGTGATCTGAGCCCAGCTCACTTCCTGCCCCTTGGGCAGGGGGCTGGCCCCAATGACCTTGAGAGGTCCCTTCCAGCCCTAATGTCTATGAAATATATGAAACCTGAGCCTGCACTTATGTGCTCACTCCTCATGGCACCCTTTGAAAGTTCTCATGGAACCCCAGCACCCTGGTTGAGGATCACTGACAGAGAATGACAACCTACTACTGCTATTAGCTGCTCTGCTAGCTCAAGTTCAGAGCTATGTGTGGTGGATCTAATGGTTCCAATACTGATCAAGAACCCTGTGAGTGTCACTATGACTCAACATCATTGAAATTGGATTTTGTTTCATTTCATTTGGATTTTTTTCCAGGTTCTTTTCTTAAACCTAGGAAATTACACAAACATCTATACTAAAAAAGCATCAAGGTTGAAAAATCAAGCAGTTGGAATTTAGGAAATGCCAGAATCTAGACTGAACATCCATTCTTAATTTATCCCCTCCCTCTCCTCTGAAATGTCTATGCATTATGAAGTATTTTTTAATCACAGTGTCCCAGGGAGATAGTCACTGGGAGACGGGGAACCCTTCCCACGGTAGGACAGGTGATGAGGGTGACCCACCCCTACAAGGAAAGCCCTGAAACCAGGGCAAACTTACTGATTTCAGGTCGGAAAGTGTGGAACGAGCTGTGCCGAGAAGAGCTGCCCACACCGTTTGTAAGCCATACTTACTTCCGGTTGGAGCCGGCTCAGGCGGCTGACGTCATCGCAGAATGCCACCCAGCCGAAATAAAAGCCGGCACTGGGAGAGATGGAGGCAGAGTGGGGGAGATAGCCAGCGAGGAAGATGCTCTCCATGCTGAAAGCAAGCAGCGCCAGCATGCAACCAAAGAACCAGCACCAGGGAGAGAAGAGAGATCCTCGGCAGGAAGGAGGACCTGGAGCATTTTTTGGGCTGGCTGGCAGTAAAGAAACAGCAGAAGGTCAGGGCAAACCAGCCACCCCAGTAGCACAGGTGACATGAAGAGCTAGGATTGACACAACCAGAGGGCAAGCCACACAAAGACCAACTTACTCATCCTGAAGGCTGGCGTATGGAAGGGATGTAGGGGAGGTGGAGCCCCGTAGATACCCGTCAGGAGGCATGACCCACCTGGGAAAGTCCTCAAATGGGGAACCCACCACTGAAGATTCAATCAAAGCCATGGCAGAAGAGTTTCTGGGCTTTCCTTGGAGTGCCTGAGGACCCATCCAGAGGTCACAAGACCCCATGCAATGCCCAACACTGGGTGCACATGCTAAGGCAGCACATAAGTGCATGCTCGAGGCCAGGCACACACACACAGGATCACACACGATTTTATTCCATAGGATTCCTGCTTCACTTAGTGAACAGAACTGACCTGCAGTGATGTTCAAGGTTGAATAATGTAGAAGGCTTGTCTGTACGATCCCCAATTTATTTAATATAGAAGTGGAAAATGTATTGTAAATGACACAGCACATGGCAGGAAAAGAAGGATGGTCTTATAACTGAAGTAGTTAAATGATGGTGTGCAGCATTGGACTGCATCCCTTGTCAGAGAGACTGTGTGTGTGAAGTTGAGCAAGTCATTTTTCACAGGTGACCACTCATTGTGAATATCTTATTTTCTGAATGCCCAACTTGACACCCTGAAATGTAATCTAAAGAAGCCTGAGCTATAGCAGCACCTAAGGAGAACAGAATCAAACTTTAAGAATATAGTGTTGTCTACGAGCACAGCATGCTGGCAGAGTAGTTAGTAGGGCTGTGCGAAATTTCACCGGGTGTTTCACTTCAACGCTGTTTTGACTCATTTCAAGCTCAAAACAATGAAATCAAAATGAAATGAAAGACTTTGAAGCAGCCTCAAAACTAAACGAGGGTACTTGAAATGTTTCAAAACATTTTGAGTTTCAAAGCTGGGTTTCCTTGCAGGGAAACAGAATCTAAGGAGAGGGAGAGGGAAGTGGGGGAAGGACTGTTCTGATAGTGAGATGTGTAGCTGGCCAGTGACTGTGATCCTTCCCTAAGGTCCCTTCCAATCCCAGTGCTCTGGGGGAGGGACAGAAACACAGCTGTGCCCACACACACACCCACACACACACACACACACACACACACACACACACACACACACACACACACACACACACAGTCACACATCACGAGTTTTGCTTGTCAGCATCTTGAGGTGGAGTTTCCCAGAAACCCCTGCACCTATCTCCTTGAAACTTGGCAGGCTTCATGGTCTCAAAAGGGGCTACCATCCCTGCTGTTTTCATCCAAATCTGCCAGGAAATGACAAAGTTATAAGCAGTTTCATGCTTCCCCATTATAAGCTACGGGTGAAACATCAAAACAGCGTTGAAACAGCAAAATAGTTTCAATGAAACAAAAAGCAACAGAGCTTCAAAATGAAACTTGAAATAAAACACTGTCCCACCAAAACATCAAAACAGAAGTCAAAATGAAATGGTGCCATTTCACACAGCTCTAGTAGTTAGGGTATCTTGCTACAGCACAAAAGGCTGTGCTCTAAACTAGCAGCAAATAGGTACTTGATCATCAGAGTTCCTGATTTTCTCTGTTTAAATGCTAGTTCTCTCATAAAAACCCCGCAAATTATCTGATTAAAAAAACCAAATCTGCAAATAAAATGAAACACCACTGTATATATAGGTTTCAACTGAGCACAATGTTTTCTTGATATATTTACAATTTTTAAACGATTTGGAAGCCTATCAGTGCCTCAATCACTATAATAAAATAAATTCTAAACACCTACACATTTTGGTATTTGAATTTAGGTCTTTATAATAGAAAATCAAGGCTCCCCCTGGCCCCTTCAATCAACAGGACACAGGTCCAGGCCCTCACTCTCCACCCACAACCCCCCAGCCCTGCTGGTGCCCTTCACTTCCCACTCACAGCGCCCCTCTCCCTGGTCCTGCTACCCTACCAGCCCTGCTAGAGGGGGCCCCCAGCTGCCAGGGCTACAGGACCAGGGACCAAGGTCCGTACCCACCTGCCCCCCACAGCAATACCTGAGCCCTGACTGCTGCCTGTGGGAGGTGGCAGTTGCTGCAGTGGAACAGAACACAGAGCCCGGTTCCCTCTCCCCCACAGGCAGCACAGCCAGAGTGGAGCCCGTGGCAGGGGCAGATGCATGCTGCCCACTGTGGGCTTGGGCTCCACGCTCTACTGCCCTCTACTCAGGGCATCCATGGCCCGGTGGGCAGGACCCAGCACATCAGGGCAGAGCAGGGCTGGGCAGGGAAGCTCCTTGCTGCTGCTGCTGCTGGGAGCTCCATACCACCTTGGTGACGTGCCCCCTGCCTGCCTGGTAGCAGCAAGGGGCAAAACTCTGTGCCACCATCCCCGCCGCTGCCAGGTGGGCAGGGGGCACCTCACCAGGTTAGTGCAGGCTCCCAGCAGCAACAAGCTTCACTGCCCAGCCCTACTCTGCCCTGTCACACCGAGTCCCATCCATTGGGCTGCAGAAGACCCACACAGCGGCAGGGAGCCACCCCCCCACCCGCTAAACAAGCCACCTGTGGCTCCGTCCCATTCCCTACCTGGGCCCTGCTGCCACGCATTCCAGCCCTGGGCTCCAAGCCCCAGCCCTGCCCAACTTTTACCTTCCTCCCTCTCTATGCGGGCCTCTATCCCCCCTCTCCCCTGCCAGACTTACCTGCAGAAGGTGCTCTCCAGGCTGCCTGGTGGCCATGTGCATGTGTGAGCATACACATGTGCATGGTGCCCCCAGCCTGACCACCATTCTCCCGCTCTCCACAGCCCCTTGCAGGCTGGAACTCTGCCAGCCTGCAGAGAGCTCTTTGCAAAAGTGGAAAATCTGTGCAGTTCTCTGTTAAATGAGAAATCCATGTTTTTCTCAGTTAAAAGGGAAAGTCTGCGTTTTTTCCCATTTTTCTATGAGAAATGGAAAACCCAGATCCCTGTTGATCATACAAGTTGGAGAGTCAAAGGAGCCAGACAGAATGCTGAACAAATCATGCCCTGGTGTACCAATGGCTAAAGAAGCCGGTGTGTCTTAACCAAAACATGTCCAGGTGTCTAGCCAGGTTAGGGACGGTGAAAAATCAGCTGTTAGGTATCTCATACTGATCCTCCAAAATACTTTTGACCTTAATTCTTCTGTCTCAGCTGTCCACCTAATACTACCAATCTGTGCCTCATAAGGGTGTTATGAACATCAACCAATCAATGTTTGTGAAGCACGTAGATACCAAAGTAATAATTAAATACTAATAGTATAATACTCTGGCAGAACACCTTTGGAGTGCTCGCCACGTGGCAGGGGCTGCAGGAGGCTGAGGCAGAGCCCAGCGGGGAAGGCATCCAAGCAAAGCCCCCCCAGATCTCATTCTAAGGGGGGAGGTGTGTGGCAGAGCACCTTTGGGGGTGCTCACCACTTGAGGGCTCTCACAGGCTCTGAGGGGAGCCTGCTTTGGAGGAGCAGCAGGGGAAACCTCCCCCAGGTACCATAAGGTGTGTGGCAGGGCACTGTTGGTGCCTGCCTCTTTAAGATCAGAGCCAAGCAGCCAGCAGGTGCTTGATTGTGGAGGCCATTTTAGATCTCTGGCCGCCCATATAAACAGGGCAGTTCGCTGCTGGCAAGCCAGACAGTAACAACGCTTGGCTGCAAGGCTCCATAACATCCTTGAGGTAAGGGCAGGAGTTGTAGGGGAGTACCAAGGCTGAGTACAGTGGGAGGATGACATCCTGGGATTTACTTGAGAAGCATTTATGGATGCAAGCCAGAGTTTTGTTTGCTTTACCAGCTGCAACATCACATTGGTGGCTCATGTTCATCTTGTGGTCAATCATGACCCCCAAGTCTCTTTTAGCCATGGTACTAGCGAGCGTAGCACTGCCGAGCCTGTAAGCAAGCTGCGGGTTTCCCCCCCTCCCCGAGATGGAGTACCTTGCATTTTTCGGTATTGAATGTCATCAGATTTATATCCGCCGACTTACTAAGCTTATCCAAGTCAGCCTGGATCACTAGCCTATCCTCAGGCATGGACATTATGCCCCAAAGTTTAATGTAATGGGTGAACTTGGTCAGTGCGCTTCTGACACCAATGTCCACATCTTTATCAAAAGATGTTGAAGACAGCCAGCCCAAGGATAGAGCCTTGGGGGACACCACTGGTCACGAAATATCATAATGATTCGCATCCATCAACTGCTACTCTCTGGGTCCAACCTCAGAGCCAATTTCCCAGCCATCAGACTGTGGTGTAGCGGTGCCCACATTTGGCCAAATTTTGCATAAGGAGATCTTGGGACACCAGATCAAAGGCTTTTTTAAAGTCCAATATATGATGTCAATCTTTTCTCCCTTGTCCAGGCGATATGGCACCTGATCATAGAAGGAGATGAGATTGATCAAGCAAGACCTACCCACGACAAACCCGGGCTGGCTGTCCCTCAGGATGTTGCCATCAGCTAGCTTATCAAGAGGGGTCTCTGTGATAATTTTCTCCAGAATCTTACCAGGATTGAGGTCAAGCTGATTGGCCTGTAATTCCCAGGACCTACTTTCCACCCTTTCTTGAAGATGAGTACCACATTCTTCCAGTCTTCTGGTACTTCACCTGAGCGCCACAAATTTTTGAATATTTTTGCCAATGGTTGGGCTATGACACCTGCTAGCTCCTTCAGTACTCTAGGGTGTAATCTGATAGGACTATCTGACTTGAAGATGTCCAGCCTCTCAAGGTGTTCCTTTACAAGGTCTGCACTGATGCTCGGTATAAATATGCCCTCACCCTGGCCGTCCCGCATCATGCTAGGCAGGGTGGTCCCTTTGGACTGATGAAGACCAATGAAAAGTACCCATTAAGCAGTGAGTATGTTTGAGTTTCCTGTATGTCAGTTATCAGTTATCCCATTTGTTTCAGCAGGGGTCCAATGTTACCCTTGTTTTTTTTCCAACTCCCTACATATCTGAAAAAGGCAATTATTATCCTTGATATGGGAAGCCAGATGGAGCTTAGTTGCAGCCTTGGCTTTCCTTGTCCGCTCCCTGCCTGCAAGCGTGGACCAGTGCTGACTCCTCCTTGGTAGTTATTCCATCCTTCCATCCTTTATACAGCTCTCTTTTTTTGGTGTAGGAGGTCCTCAAGTTCCCTGCTGAGCCAAGCAGGTTGCTGCATCTTTTTGCTACCCTTCCTCTGTGATGCAATGGACAACCCTTGTGCTGTCAGGATCACTGCCTTGAGGAGGAGCTACTCCTTTTGGACTCCTCTTCCTGTCAAGTCATGGTCCCTTAGGGCCTCAACAACGAGCCTCGCTAGCTTGTCAAAGTCAGCTTTCCTTAAGTCGAGGACTTCTGCATTGCTGACTGACTTGCCAGCTTTGCAATGGATAGTAAAGGTGATCAGCTCATGGTCACTTAATTCTTCATTCTCCTTTTCTAAGTTCCTAAATCCCTTCAGAGTCTGATTAAAATATGTTATACTTATGCTATGACTTTGCTTATGTTTTTGCTTATGAATGCTTATGCTAAGCAAGCTATTCGCTTATGCTAAGTAGCCATCTTAACTATGTCAATCATTTTCTGAAAAAGCAGCAAGTGAGTTTGTGTGAGTCTGTGTGCTGTGAATGAGGTGAAGTGATGGTTGAATGGAGACTGGTACGAAACAGCTACAGTAAGTAACGAGATAAGATACAGGGGTCTTAGGAATGTGGAGATGGTACAACATGGGACTGAAAAAACAGACTGAAATGTGAAAGACAACACATAACTGGTAACAGAATCCGAAATAAACATATGTGAAAAGGTGACTGGTGATCAGTAAAGAAGCCTCCAGAAGTTTCCAGGCTTTGGTCGAAGTCTGCCCAAAAAGATAAAAAGGCAGTGAAAAACCAGCCTGACGAGCACCCTGACCTCCAACACCAACCTACACTCACATTGAGAGAGAGAGATGGTGCCCCATCTTGACTGCACATCGCCTTGAAGAAGCCTGTGACTGGCCATCGCAGCATGACTCCAAGAGCCATGGATAGGTGACTTAGTGTGAATGGTGTGCATGACAAGTGTATGATATGAGTGTGTGGTGTGCTGCTAAAAGTCTGACTCAGTTGCCCATTACTATGCAATAAACCCTGGTTTGCTGAACCCATGTGTTGGCTTTATATCCAACACCACCATCACAGCATTCATGAGCCGCGTGGTACCTTGAAGTCTGTAAAATAAAAAAAAATAAAAAAATAAAAAGCATTTAAAGCTGTGTCTATGTCTGAATTGCCAAATGTTTCCAAATCTCTCTGAATCAATTCTGAGGGTTCCGATTTGATTCGGGGAAATTAAAGGGTCTCCTGATTGATTCGGATTTGGAGATTCGGCCACCAAATCAGGATGAATATCCTCCGAACAAATCAGGGACTGAAGCTTCGCACAGCCCTGATTATGATGTAAGAGGAGCATACTTCAGCCCTGGAGGGAGTGCAGACTCAGTCCAAGCCAGGGGTGACCAAGCTGACACTTGCCCAGGGAGTAGGCATTAGGATGAGGGAGCCTGTGTCATCCCTTGAGAAGCTGGTTCCCCACCAGGTTCGGAGCTGTGCAACCAGGGACACAGGTGCCAGGAAAAGAGTGGGCAGGGGGTGGTAAACAAGGCTGGTAGGCTTGCTCAGGCTGGGAGAAGCAGCAGAGCCCTTAAATGACCAGGCCATGAATTTTGTCTGACTGAGACACTGGGGTGAAATCCAAGCTGGGAATGCTCAAGCTGCAGTCAGAGGCCTGCAGAGGGAAACCCCTGTCTGCGAGTGGATGTGCTGGGAGGGGGAGACAGTCCCGAGAGGGACTGGGCTGAGAGAAAACAAACCAGCATTAGTGTGTGAGGGGACACCCAATTTAATTAGTGTTTGCAGTAAGTGTATTTTAAGAACGAAACTGCTTAAGAGAACAATCTTCCAATAATGGAAACAAAAGGGAGCCTCTTGGCTGAAGCAGCTGTTCAGAGTGTTTTACTGTGTTAACAGGAATGATTAATGGAGACCATTTTCCCCAGAGCCTCACCTCCACCATTTAGTGGTGGATCATAGTTATAGCTGTGTTGCTATTTAGTGTTATAGGAGGTGAACTGTGACCAGAAGGAAAATCAATTGGGTTATGGGGGGAAACTGTTTTAAAGTGTTAACACAAAGTGAATTTAGTTATTTAGGTTGTTTAACACAAGTGGGACCACCCAGTGTGCTGGAATTATCCACCTAATTTTGTAGTTGTAAATTTTATCTAAATTGTTAGCTTTGTTATTAACTATTTTTGTTATTTTTTTTCCGTATATAAATTGGTTGTGTATAATAATGTGTTCATCGGGTTCAGAGCGAATTCCTGGGCAGTGAGGGTGAGGGACACACCTCTCCATGGGACACCTCAGTCAGTAGTCTGTCTGAGGGGTTCCCAGGGCTACTGGCACCTGAAAACCCAAAATCTGGCACATCACCCACCCTTAACATGCCAGCACGGATTACAGACTAAAAAGGGAAATATTTATTTTTAATGTCAGAAAAGCTAATGAATGAAAATGTAGAGAAACAAACTAAATAAATCTTATGAAATGACCACAAGCCAACCTAAAATTTTCACTGTTTACTCACCTCATTTTAGTTTCACTTTCCACCTATATTTCCTCTTCTAAGACTAAGTCTTTGTGCTAAGAGCTCTTATCTATGAGAGACTTGATTAAGAATATCTTGCATCTGAAACTTTTCTAACTTCATCCCAACTACATAGTTGGTCTAATAAAAGATAAGCACCATAAGAAATCCTTGCCTCTTACATGATTTCTAGACCACCAGAGCCTCTATCAGTTGCAGAATTTCAGAGGCAAACAGCCTGTCCTTGTCTTGGGGTGCTGGTGGTTCATTAACAAGATGGTAATTCCACAGTAAGAGTGCCTGGAACTCATCCTGATCCTTCTTCCCATGGTTTGCACTCATATATTATTCCATTCCTAGAGCTTGTTGGTTGCTGACACTGCCTCCTTCTGCCAAATAGCTACACCCACTACCCAAGCTCCTAGGGAAAGGGTCTTCCACATCTCCCCAGTAGTTCTCCACAGTCCCTCCACAGCCAACACGGTAGGGGCCTATAAGTGGGTTGGTGTGCCTGCTCCCACACAGATGACAGCCAGTCCAAACAATAGTCCATAAGCAAGCTTGAGTGCCTGTAGCCTCACTGACTACTTTTGCTCCCTTGGGAGCTGTTCAGCCAGCCCTCATAACACAAACAATAATCATTCCCCAAATAACAAACAAATGAGGAAAGCAAAACCTTGGGCCTTTCTCCAGCTGGCAGAAGAGGGTCCTTTAGCTCGGGTCCTTCCTAGAAGTGACTTCTTCTGGGTTTCAGCCTGCTTCCTGGCCACAAACTGCTCCTTCCCCACATCCAGCTACCTACTGTCCTGAAGCAACCTGGAGCACACCCGCTAGCCTGGGGGTAGAACTGCCACCACCCAGGGATGGGCTTGATCCTGGCATGGTGTCCCCTGGGAAACACAGGCCTAGTAGCCCTTGAAGTTATTTGACTCACTTCAAGAACTGGGGATGATTCCCTTAGTTGGAAGCACAAGTAGTGGTCTCCCTTAGTCAGCCAAACCAAGGAGACCCCAAGGCATAATCTAGACCCACTCACAATAAGTCTCCCATGTTAGGTACAAAGGAGAACTTTAATGGTTACAAGGAGTAGGTTTGGAATACAGTACAGGGTAGAGCAATATCAGAGAAATACCTTAGAGCAAACAGTGGTATGGTAGCCTTTGATCACGCATCTCAGTTACTGTAATCTATATATCTAGTTAGGTCTCAGGTAACTTACTTCCAAGTATCATCCAGAGGCTGCTGGAGATTCCCTCTGAAGGCAGGCAGTTCATTGAACTTGAGTTTCCAGAAAGCAAGCTTCAGATGGTCCAGCTCTTCTGAGTTTTCATCATGGCTACTCTCCCTCCTCCTGGGCAGTCCTTAACTTACATAGCCTTTATGACCTCATTTATCTGGTCCAATGGAAGCCAGCACCTGTTGGCTGTCAGCCAACCAATTTGAAATGCATCACTGGTTGCTGGGCAGACTGGCAATCTCTAGCCCACTAGCGAGCCCAAGCCCCTCACACAGGTATGTGATGCCAGTCACATAGTCAGAGGGAGCAGGTTTCCCCCCTCCCTCAGGAATGTATCCAACTCAGGTTACAAAAGAGATAGGGTAATGTGCATACCCCCTGCGGGGCCCATACTAACCAAATTGGCACAGAGCAGATTTTTTGAGGAGAAACAGAGGTGACCTTCTGCCACACTACCAACAAGAGTTTTGGGCAAAAAAAAAGATATGAAGACGAGTGGCTGAGGATACTGGCACAGATGCTGAGGGATTTGATAGAGAAATGGATTCAACCTAAAGGGAAAACAGTGCCTGAGGTACTGGATTGATTCAGTTTGGAGAAGTTCTTCAATGACCTGGAAGAAGATACTCAGCACTGGGGGTGAAGGCACCAACCTTAGGTGATAGAAGAAGCCCTCCAACTTGCTGGGGCCTGTACAGTGGCTGAAAAGGGGACTTATTGGGAGAAACCAATTAAACTGATAACAGTCACAGTAACCAGTGCCAAAAAAATTGAAGCTCCCCAGACCCAGTCCAAACTGCCTCAGGATTTAGGGACCCAAGAAATGATCTACTACAGGTGTGGAGCCGCAGGGCACACAGCCCATAACTGCCAGCGAAAGGGGTGGGACAGATGCCCCTGGGAGGAAATTCATCATACCCAATGTGAGAGGCCACTAGAAAATCTGCATGAGAAAAAGATGGAGTATAGCTTTGGCCAGTGAATGGGACTGACATGGATGCCTAATTCCATGATTGACGCTAAGGTGGGTTCTTTGATAATACCCGCCATAGGGAATTCAGGCTGTGCATAAACTATGATAAAGAATGGTATATTGCCCCCACATATTGGCAAAGAAGATGCCATTGTCAGCATAGGGCACAGGGCCACTTACATGTATCCCCAGTGGTGGGTGTTACTGACCAACCATAATGGGCAAGACAGAAGAACTCATGGTAGGTTTGCCCTGGACCCTGCCAGGCCTCATGCTTCTGAGGTATGACAGGCCCCACTTTCATGAAGTGACCAATCAAGCTCTGGGATGTTGAGGTACACTCCTAGCCTGTCAAAAGTCACAGAAGATCCAGGCAAAGGGCCTGGTGGGGGACAACCAGGAAAAAGGGACAGGGGGGACAAGCCACAAGAGATTATTAATTTAGACAAAGTAATTGGAGAAGGCCAATTCCAGGAAGACCAGGCTCAAGAGCTTACCTTTTTAGTCATGTGTATGCGGCCAGGATAAAAAAACAAGGTGGGGAGGTGTTATGTCCCGACCCGATGGCAAGGCACCCACATTTTGAGGTAAGAGATGGAGTACTGTACCATGTAGAATGGGGGAGGACTGAAGGGGCAGAGATGGCCCAATTATTGGTACCCCCGAAGTATCAGCAAGCTTTGCTATATATTGCACATGCTTTCCCACCAGGCAGGCATTTATGTTGAGACAAGACCGAGTCCCAGTTAACACAATGGTTGTATTGGCTGGGCATCCACAAACAGGTGGAACAATTCTGCTGCGCATGCCCAGAGTGCCAGCTAGTTTCCAATGTCACCCTTCCTAAGACCCTGCTAATGCCCTTACCAACCATCCAGAAACCTTTAGAGAGGGTGGCCCTAGATATTGCTGGACCATTCCTGAAAAGTGCTGCAGGCTATCAATTTGTATTAATGATCATGGATTATGCCACCAGATACCTTGACACAGCTCCAATGAGATCAGTTACAGCTCCTCGAGTAGCTGAGGAGTTGGTCAAATGGATATCCTGTGTAGGGATCCCTCAAGAAATTCTGACCAATCAGAGGATAAATTTTATGTCCAATGTGCTGAAGGGTGTCTATGAAACTTTAAAAATCAAGCAACTGCAGACTTTGGTATACCATCCCCAAATGGATGGTCTAGTGGAATAGTTTAATTGCACTTTGAAGAATATGATTAAGACTAGTATCTAAGGGGATGTAAGAAAGTAGGAGCTGTGCGTACCACCTTTATTTGCTATCCAAGAAGTCCTGCAAGCCTCCATGGGCTACTCCCCATTCAAACTGGTGTATGGTCATTGCCCTAGGGGACTATTGGACCTGGTCTGTGGAAGCTGGCAGGAGCTAGAGCTGGCAAGCACACAAGGGCCATGCCAGGTTTTGGAATTAGGACAATGTTTAGAAGGGGTATGGCAGATAGCTCAGGATAACAGAAAGGAACCAAGGGAGGCAGAAGGACTATTATGACAGGAGGGCAAAAGAGAGGGAGTTTCAGGTGGAAAACCAAGTTTTGGTGCTCTTACCCAATAATGAGTCAGATCCTCTCCATGCAGCAAGGACCTTTTAGGATAGGCAGAAAGGTAGGCCACATGTATTATGAAATTAAACAGCCCAGGCGTTGAAACGGGGTACAACATCTACCACATAATTTTACTGAAGAAAAGGGAAGAACCAGAAGGGTGGTTTATGGACCCCAGTTCTGATGAGCCCAAACCTGGGCCAGTCAGTGCAGAGCCTGATCCCAAAGGAGGAAATGAAACCTCTGTAATAAGTGAATACCTTACCAAGACGCAAAGAGGACAGCTAGAACAGTTGATAACAAGTTTTGAGGATATGTTGACTGAAGAGCCGGGGCGGGCCCGGGAGTGAAACATCAGATAATGATGCCACCAGGCTGTATAATAAGAGATGGTTCCCCACACACTTATACAGACCAATGAGGGAGGAGCTAGATCAGATACTTAAGAAAGGAATTACTGAAGAATCCCACGGTCCCTGGAGGAGTCCGCTAGTGGTTGTTCCCCACCCTGATGAAACAATAAGGTTGTGTATCAATTTCTGGACGGGTAATGCCATATTGACCTTTCACACATTCCTGATGCCACATATCAAGCTGTTGGAGTGAACTGGGCAAGCTAAATTCATATCAACACCAGATCTCACCAAAGGGTACTGGCAAATCCCTGTGGCAGAAGAAGATATAGTAAAAACAGCTTTCAGCATGCCATGGGGACTATTCCAGTTCACCAGGATGCCCTTCAAATTGCATGAAGCAGAAGCCTCATTCCAGTAACTGATGGACCAGATCCTAGTCAACAGGCCTATGTGATGGTATACTGATATTATAATATTCTCAGGGCATTGGGAACAACATCTGCAGCACTTGAAGAAGATCCTCAAGGAACCCTGAAAGTCCAGTCTGACAGCAACCCCAGAGAAATGTTCCCTTGAGCAGAAAGAAACAAAATACCTTCCAAGTAAGGCAGGGCAGTATTCAACCCCTTGCTGATAAAGTGGAAGCAATCATGTCTTACAAACATCCCCAGAAGAAGAGACAGTTAAGGGTTTTTCTTAGTTTGGCCAATTATTATAGTAAATTTGTACCATGGTTTTCGGAACTGTCTGCACCCTTAACAGAACTGACAAAAGGAAGGAAGGGGGGACTGGTTCAGTGGACATCCAATGCCCTAGCAGCATTTAAAAGGGTGAAAGAGGCTCTGTCTAAAAGCCCAGTGCTGTACACCCAACTTCAATAAGACATTCTTTCTGCAAATCAATGCATCAGCTATGGCCCTGAAGGCCATGCTGACACAGCGCTCAGAAGGGGAGGATAGACCGGTCATGTATTCCAGGCAAAAATTGGTGAGTCCCAAGAACCAGTATTCAACAACTGAAAGGGAATGTCTAGCTATAACATGAAGCATAGAACTCTTTCATTACTACCTGTTTGTGAGAAAATTTGTCTTAGACACAGATCACGCCCCCTCTAAAGCAGCTACAGATGACTAAGATGGACAATACTAGATTAATGTGCTGGGCCCTAGCACTTCAACCTTTTTTTTCCTCTGTAGAGCACTGTCCTGGGAAACAATATAATGGCCAACTTCCTATTGCGGAGGTATGAGAGCGAAGAACCACCAATACCAGATACACACAGACAAAGATATAAGAAATCAACACTGGTTGAAGACGGTTGAAGGCAAGGGGTGCCCCAAGACTGGGGGAGGGGCAGGTGCAACACTAGCTTCAGGCCCTGTTGCAGTCTGTGCTGGCCTGCCAAACTAGAGCCCATGGAGAGACTTACCTCCAGACCCAGGGACAGCAATGAAATTGCTGGAGCTGCGCAGCTGGCCTCCTGACAACAGGCCACGTTCCATCCGGTTGGTCTGTGCAGTGTGCAACCACATGCAGCCAGAGCAAGCTCGTATTGGCTGCCAGAAGTTCTGCCAGAAACCAAGAGGGGCTACTAGTGCAGTTGAAGTTTCCCTGGTGAGAGGAACACACAGGCTGCTGGAAGCTCGTGAGAGCCATGTGGAGATACAGACCCAGAAGCCAGAACAGGAGCAAGAGCCAGAAGCTGCAGCCAGGAGCCAGAGCCAAGACCCAGAGCCTGGCGCTGGAACCAGAGGCTGGAGCTGAGAGCTAAGCCAGGCAGGGCAAGGATCCAGCCATCCCTAGGAGGAGCTGTACTGAGAACCATCAAACAGAACGAGTTTACAGAGTTGGTAAGTCAAAGTGAAAGGGCAGCTGGAGAAAACTTGATTAATCGGTCAGGGAGCCAGTAAGGAAATGACTTGTGAAGCCCCTCACCCTAGGTTACATCAGTAGACAAGGCAATAAGCCAGTGCCTGGTGACCTTATTAACTGAACTGTAAGGTACAGATTAATTGAGTGACACAGGATTTGTACCTTTGACATAATAGAAATAATAAGTGAGCAGTGGCAAAATTACTAATTTATGAAGTACAAATAAGAATCCCTGGAGTGATGATAAACTCATTCAGGGGGATGTATAAATCCAGAGAATTGAATAGTGAACTGGCAGCAAAGGGATTGCTGATAAGCGGTTTATAAAAAAAAATTAAGTGGAACAAGTCATCGCAGGTTGGATTGCTAGCGGATAGCTCTTGCAGCCACCGACTGACACAACTGACCTACAGCCTGGTATTATACAGCATTTAACATAAAGATGAGACATCAAGCAAGAAGAAATGCCTGAGCCCAGATAGGTGCAGTAGGGGCAGGCTATAGGGAAGGCAGAGAGTCCTGTGAAGAAAGAACTCTCCCTTAATTCCTACCACTGACTGTGAAAAACACTTAACCTCCCTCCTCTTTTTTTTCCCCTTTTTGATCATCAAGATATGGCAGATGAATAACAAGGGAGACTTCAAAGTCGGGGAACAAGTGAACAAGCAAAACGACCCCAGGATACGAAAAGAAAAACTTTTGTTTTTTAGCTTTAGGCATGGGAAACTCTAACACAATGCCTTTGCTTTGTTTAGGAGGGATCTCATCTCAGCAGGTATATCACATCCACTGGTTTCCCCGCATCAACAGAGCAGTCATCTCATCACAGAAGACAATCAGGCTGGTCAGGCATGATTTGCCCTTGAAGAATCCATGTTGACTATTCTTAGTCACCTTCTCCTCCTCCTAGTGCTTAGAAACGGATTCCTTGAGACCTGCTCCATTATTTTTCTAGGAACCGAGGTGAAGCTTTCCAGTATGTAGTTCCCAGGTTCCTGCTTCTTCCCATTCTTAAAAATGAGCATTATATTTGCCCTCTTTCAGTCATCCAGGAGGACCTTTCCCAATCACCATGAGTTTTCAAAGATAATGACCAGAGGCTCTGCAATCACATTGGCCAACTCCCTCAGCACGCTCAGGTGCATCACATTTGGCTCCATGGATTTATACATGCCCAGCTTTTCTAAATAGACTTTAACCTGTTCTTTTGCCACTGTTGGCTGACTCACCTCCTCCCCAAATTGTGCTGCCAAGTGCAGTAATCTGGGAGCTGACCTTGCCTGTGAAGACTGAAGTGAAAAAAGCATCAAGGACTTCAGCCTTTTCTGCATCCTCTGTCACTAGGTTGCCTCCCCCATTTAGTAAAGGACCCACCCTTTCCCTGATCCTCCTCTTGTTGCAGACATACTTGTAGAAACCCTTCTTGTTACCCTTCACATCCCTTGTTAGCTGCAACTCCAAGTTGGCTGACTCACCTCCTCCCCAAATTGTGCTGCCAAGTGCAGTAATCTGGGAGCTGACCTTGCCTGTGAAGACTGAAGTGAAAAAAGCATCAAGGACTTCAGCCTTTTCTGCATCCTCTGTCACTAGGTTGCCTCCCCCATTTAGTAAAGGACCCACCCTTTCCCTGATCCTCCTCTTGTTGCAGACATACTTGTAGAAACCCTTCTTGTTACCCTTCACATCCCTTGTTAGCTGCAACTCCAATTGTGCTTTAGCCTTCCTGATTTCATCCCTGAATCCTCGAGCAATACTCTTAAACATCTCCCTAGTAATTTGCGCAAGTTTCCATTTCTTATAAGCTTCCTTTTTGTGTTTTAACTTACTGAACAGTTCCCTGCTAAGTCAAGCCAGTCTTCTGCCATACTTGCTAGTCTTTCTGCACATTGGGATAGTTCATTACTGCACCCTCACTAAGGTTTCTTTAAAGTATAGCCAACTGTCCTGGACTCCTCTCCCACTCAGACTGCCCTCCCAGGAGATCTTGCGCATGAGTCCCCCCAAGTGAGTTGAAGTCTGCTTTTCTGAAGTCCAGGGTCCCTACTCTGCTGCTCTCCTTCCTTTCTTTCCTCAGGAATCTGAACTCAATCATCTCATGGCTGTTGCTGCCCAAGTTGCCATCCACTATACTACATTCCCCACCAACTCTTTCCTGTTTGTGAGTAGCAGGTCAAATTATTGGGGGATCATCTTAAATTTGAGCAATTTAGGTTCTAGTAAATATGATAATCCTTGACTGTAAATAAGAAAAAATATTGAGTAGGAGCAGGATGGTGATATTACCTCTGTATATGAGAGCAATGAGACCATTACTGCAATTCTTTGGCCAGTTCTAGTGTCAAGATTTCTAAATTGTTGAAAATTTGGAAGTAGCTCTGGAAAGATTCAAAGACTACAAATCCTGCCTACAATGAGATACCAAAGAAACTGAATATATATATAAAGTGGATCAGCTGTGCTGGGATGCCCCAGCACAGGAGATCCACTTCTTTGGACAAAACACTAGCCCTCATCCTGCACATTGATGGTGTGTAACAAAAGGCAACATGTTCCCCACTCACAGAGATGCACCCCTAGGAATCTCCAGGACACGTCCCTGAAAACAGGGAAAATCAGGTTTACCTGCTTACAGAGATGAACTCTGAAGATCCCAGGGGTGCATCTCTGCCAGGGACACATCTCTGTAAGCATGGAACTCCAGCTTTCCCCACTAATGGGGATGCACCCTGGAAATTGCCAGGGGCATGTGTAATAAGATTGGGCTCTGTTACTGTGAGGAGGAGAGCATCTGAGCCAACTCCAACCAAGGACAGCTTCTGCCTTCCCCCCCCCCTCCCCCCCTACGGACAGCCGCCCCCCCCCCCCCCCCCCCCCCCCCCAGCTCCAAGACAGACACAGCTGTGTTGCAGCTGTACCAGGCAGCCAGAAGTCAGCACAGCAAGGGCAGCCCCAAAAGACAGCCCCAACTGGGGGAATGCCCCAGCTGCAGGCAACTGGGAGCCCAGCCATCTGGGCAGGGCAGAAGGGCCCACCGCCATAATAGAGGAGGATAAGAGCAGCCAGGAGCAGCTGCCAAAATGGTTTCCCAGGGTGGTAAAGGGCTGGTGGCATTACCAGGGGTGTATGCAGACTGTGTGGTCCCCAGACAGGGCTTCCCTTACCCTGTCAAGGCTCTGGGGCTAGCCCACACCCAGGTGAGGGTGGATGAGGACTGGGATCATAGTGTGGACTGTGGAGACCACAGAGGACCAGCACAAGTATAAGTGCAGATCTTTGTATTTTATTATTGTTACTTTTGCCTTTTCTAGTTATACACCTAGGGCTGGCAGTCTAGGGCTTGGGAAGAAACCTGTATACTTGGGGGGGGGGCAAGCCTCAGGCCAACTGCTCAGGGAGGCCAGGGTCCTGGTCAGTGGGTCCTCAGCCAACACAACACAGCTAAAATAAAAGGAGGCAGGGAGTGGAAGTACACCCAACCCAACACAGCCAGCAGTGCCCCTCTGGACTCATGGCTGCCCACCCGAATCACAAGTGGTGTCAGGAGTAGGTCCTGAACCCATGTGTCCCACTGCATCTGCAAGTGAAGAGCAATGCAAATTAGGCCCTGGCTGGAGCCATGGACAGGTGTTACAGCTCCTGGTGCAGGAGCAGGCAGCAATGGCCAAGCAGAGCAAACAGCAATGGGCCCACATGGCTTGCTTGGTACATCTGCAGGTACAAGCCACTTAGAAGCTAAAGGAGGCTACTGAGAAGAATAAGAGAGCCATGATGCAGATCCTGAAGAAGAGTGCAGGAGCCACAGTGGTCAGTCTAAAGCCTGCAGGGATGCCCTGGATGTCCAAGAATGGTGATCCAGAACTTTTTTTTTGAGGACTTTGAGTGAATGGCTGCCCAGGCTTGGTGGCCTCAAACCACCTGGGCACCCTGGCTAGGGCTGCTGCTTACTGGGGAAGCCCAGAGGGCTTATGGAGGGATACTACTGACTGATGCCACCAACCACAACCGGGTGAAGGAGGCTATCCCCAATGGTTGCAGGTAGCCAAGGAATTTCCCTGTCAAGGGTTTCAGAGCAAGAAAGCCCCTGGGGCATTAAGCCCCCACCAGTTAGTTCATATGCTCCAGGATAAGGCATATGGGTGGTTGCACCCTCAGCATGGGCAACTGCTGCCTCCTGAGTCATGGGGGCACTTGCGTCCCCAGCAGACAGTCAGTAACTGAGGGGAGGGGTCCCCCCCATGGCCAATCCCACAGACCAGGCAGGGGGCTCCCGTGAGGCCAGTCCCCACAGCCAATCCCTAGTGCCTTAGTCCCCCCATGGTCAATCCCTAGTGCTGATCCTGCTGACCATGGCCAATCCTGCCAAACCACAAGTGGCAGCAGCACGCTGCTGGCACTTCTGGGCACACCACTGGCACTTCCAGGTGAGTACAATCAGCCATGGGGGGACTGCTTCTCCTGGCGCACCCCACTCCTCGGCCAATACTCTCAGGAGGAGTACCAGTGCTCTCAGAGGGGCATCAGTGTTCTCATCTGCCACCCTCACCCGGGAATGCTGGCTGTCAGGGGGTGCACCAGCGCTCTCAGGGGGTGCATGTGCACCCCTACGCATCACCACTTAGCCTTAGGACAGGGGTTCAGAGGATGTAATGGAGATTATAGTCTTAGAACAATTTATTTGGGACTTAGAAGGGACAGTCAAACTATGGCTGCAGTGACACCAACCTAAATCAGTGCCTGAAGCCCTGAAGCTAGCAGAGGATTTTTTGGTAACAGGGTGCAAACATGTCCTGAAGTAGGGGGCAATGCACCTAGGACCTAAGGTCAGGGCTCCCTCCCCTCAGGGTAAGGCTGTGCTTCAACCATTCCTGATGGCGTATGGTGGGCTCTGCTTCCAATGCAGACAACCCAGGCACTACATCCATACCTGCCACAAGGGAAGCACAGGAGGAGTCTGGGAAGCAAGCCAGGGAAAGGAATCATCCTGCAGATGGGTGCCCGCCCCTGTAGAGTAGATGGAGTGCAGGAAAACCTGGACACACTGCAGATGGGCCCCATATCATTATTGAGGCCTGGCTTGAAGACCAACAAGCAACTGCCTTAGTAGATACAGGTTCCTCATGGATGGTGGTGCAGCAGGGATTGGTTGAGGAAGTGGATCACTGGACGATAGAACATCTGTAGCTGGTCTGCCTCCATGGCAAACCTCAGACCTATGAGAGCCTGGATGCAGGTGGCATTTGAGGGGTATTATCCACCAAGTGTTTAGCTAGGCATGCCAACACTTGGCTTACCCAGTATAGTTGGGTTGGGATTGGCCCTGCCTGCAGGAGTTGTTGGGCACCCGCGTGCAGTGAAAGACATCTTGGCTGTGAACCAAGGTGGAAGGGCTCCTGGGTGAATCCTGCCAAGCATGAGCTCTGGAGGACCAGCCCGTAGGATGGAGATTGACGTGGATTGGCAGCAGGAGCTAGAGACAGGGCAATTCATGGTGCAGCAATCCTGGGAGGACAGCTTTCAGCAGGTCTATGAAGGAGGCATCACCTGGGTAGAAGTGGTGCAGCCTGACCTGGTTTGGCTGGTGCCCCAGTTCAAGGTAAAAGGGCTGGTATTGTACTTAGTACACCATGGGCAAGGGCTGGGGAATGAAGTCACCCAACTCCCAGTGCCAAAAAGGTACCCAAGGGCCCTGCTAAGAGTTGCTCACAAGCTCCCCACAGGAAGCAACTGAGGGGATGATAAAACCCAAGAGTGCCTCTTAGATAGTTTTTTTTAGCTGGGGATCTGGCAGGAGGTAGGCTAGTTTTGTCAATCCAGGATGCCTGCCGAGGGCCCCATTGGTCACCATGCTGCTCATGGAAAAGCCTTTTGAGTGGGTAGTTGTGGATATTGTAGGGCCACTGCCCTGGTGTAGTGCAGGGTCCCAATATATTTTGGTCCTGGTGGACTACACCACCTGGTATCTGGAGACAGTACCCATGACAACAGTGAGGGTCAGAAAGGTGGTGGAAGTACTACTGAAAATCTTCACCCATGGGGGGCTGCCCAGAGATATATTGACAGATTAGGGTAGCAATTCTATGGCCTGGGTATTAAAGGAAGTCTGCACTACATGGAAGATCCAAAAGCTCTGAACATTGGTGTACCTCCCTCAAACAGACAGCTTGGTTGA
>NW_005843123.1:45647-46532 GCF_000455745.1 Alligator sinensis | reverse complement strand
AACTGGACCTTCAAAAGTATGCTGAAGAAAGTTGCCAGACAAGATTAACAGCAGTTGAACAAACTACTAGAACCACTAATGTTTGCCTACTGAGAAGCCCCCCAAAGCACCACCAGGTTCTCGCCATTTGAGTTATTATATGGCCGCCAACCCCGCAGGATTTTAGACTTGATCAGGGAAGGTTGGGAGCAACAGGGAGGGTCAGCACAGAACCCCATAGCCCATGTGCTAGAAATGAGAGAAGCTATGAGAAGCTATGCCTCAAGACCTAAGGTTGAGGAGGACCGGGTTAGAGTGCTACTGGAGGGGCTGGATGTGTTCAAATCAGCAGGTCCAGATGCTCTCCACCCCAGGGTGTTGAGGGAGCTAGCAGGGGTTATTGCAGGGCCCTTGGCATGGCTTTACAAGCGCTCATGGTGGCCGGGCCAGGTGCCAGATGATTGGAAGATAGCCAATGTGGTCCCCCATCTTTAAAAAAGGGAGGAGGGAGGACCCGGGCAACTATAGGCCCATCAGTCTTACCTCAATCCTGGGGAAACTCTTTGAGAAGATCATCAAGGAGCACATCTGTGACAGGCCGGCATCGGGGATGATGCTCAAGGGCAACCAGCATGGTTTCATTAAGGGCAGGTCATGTCAGACCAACCTGATTGCCTTATATGTTCAGGTCACAAAAGAATTGGATGCAGGTGTCGCCATGGATGTAGTTTTTCTGGACTTCAGCAAGGCCTTTGACACTGTCGACCACCCCATCCTCATTAAAAAACTAGGTGACTGTGGCATCAGTGCCTACACGGTCAGGTGGATTGCGAATTGGCTGAAGGGTCGTACTCAGAGGGTGGTGGTGGACAGGTCATATTCAACCTGGGGGGAAGTGGGCAGCGG